>NW_017731864.1:977785-988363 GCF_001890085.2 Hipposideros armiger | reverse complement strand
TTCGGGTAGCCACCCAAACACCCCCGCCCGCGCCCGCGGCGGGGATTCCTGCGGGCCGGGGGCGCCCTGGGTGGCGCACTGGGAGGAAAGCTCTGCGCCCGGGCGGGCGGCCGCGCAGGGGCGCTGGCTGAGCGCTGCGCCGAGGTCGGGCGCGGGCGCCGCTGCGGCACGGCCGGGGGGCGGAGAGGGGCGGGCGCGGGGCGGGCTCCGCCGGGAATGTAGAGACCCGGGCGGGAGCCTCTCGGCGGCTGCGGCGGCGGCCAGGCTGCGGAGCGCGGAGGCTCCGTCACGTGTTTTTCTCCTCGGAGTGAGACGGCGGCGCGGTCGGAGGGGGCCGGCGCGTGGAGCCAGACGCCGCCGCTTGTTTTGGTTGGGGCTCTCGGCAACTCTCCGAGGAGGAGGGAGGAAGGGAGAAGTAACTGCAGCGGCAGCGCCTCCCGGGGAAGAGGCGTCTTCCCCGACTCCTTCCCAAAGCTAGCCCCTCGCCTCCCGCCCTCGCCCTCTCCCCCCCTCCTCCCCAGCCGACTAGAGCGAGGGGCAGGGATGAGCCTGTCCCTCCTGCGCGTCCCGAGCTCCCCCGGTTGCCTAGTAGCGTTTCGCGTGGAAAAGCCACTTTCTCCGCCTGCCGAAATGGGCCCGAAAGGGGGCTGCAGAGGACGCGTCCGCGGGCGGCGGCAGCACCGGCAACAGCCGCAGCGCCGCGGTCTCTGCGATTGAGCTGGTATTTGGGCGGCTGGTGGCGGCGGGGACGGTGGGGGTGGGAGGAGGCGGAGGAGGAGGAGGGAGAACCCCGTGCAACGCTGGGACTTGGCAGCTCGCCTCCCCCTGCCCAAGGATATTTAATTTGCTTCGGGAATCGCTACTTCCAAAGGGGAACTCAGGAGGGAAGGCGCGCGCGCCTGGAGGGGCAACAGGGACCTCCGGCCGCCGCTGCCTGCCTGCGCGGGACTCCAGCCCGGGTGGCGAGACATGCATCTATGCTCCTTCCCGGCCGCGGTGGTTGAGAGGAGACTTGGATCTGGGATCTGGGCTGCACTCCCGCCGGACGCACTGCCTCCCCCCACGGGCATGAAACGCCCGTAAACTCCGGGTCCCGGGCTATCTCTTTGGCGCAGCCGCTGCGTCCTGCTGCGGCCGCCCCTCCCCCGCGCGGGGGGGCGGCGTGGATTTCGTAGTCGGGGTTTCTGCCGCCTCCAGCCCTGTTTGCATGCGCTGGGCCGCGGCGAGGAGCCTCCGCCCCCCACCCGGTGGTTTTTCTGCGCCTCCCTCTGCTCGGCGGCGGTGGCAGCGACAGCATGGCGAGCCCTCCGGAGACCGACGGCTTCTCGGACGTGCGCAAGGTGGGCTACCTGCGCAAACCCAAGAGCATGCACAAGCGCTTCTTCGTGCTGCGGGCGGCCAGCGAGGCAGGGGGCCCGGCGCGCCTCGAGTATTACGAGAACGAGAAGAAGTGGCGGCACAAGTCGAGCGCCCCCAAACGCTCCATCCCCCTGGAGAGCTGCTTCAACATCAACAAGCGGGCGGACTCCAAGAACAAGCACCTGGTGGCCCTCTACACTCGGGACGAGCACTTTGCCATCGCGGCGGACAGCGAAGCAGAGCAGGACAGCTGGTACCAGGCCCTCCTGCAGCTGCACAACCGTGCCAAGGGCCACCACGACGGGGCCTCGGCCCCCGGGGTAGGAGGCGGAGGGGGCAGCTGCAGTGGCAGCTCCGGCCTTGGCGAGGCTGGGGAGGACTTGAGCTATGGGGACGTGCCCCCAGGCCCCGCGTTCAAGGAGGTCTGGCAGGTGATCCTGAAACCCAAGGGCCTGGGTCAGACAAAGAACCTGATTGGCATCTACCGCCTCTGCCTGACCAGCAAGACCATCAGCTTTGTGAAGCTGAACTCGGAAGCAGCGGCCGTGGTTCTGCAGCTGATGAACATCCGGCGCTGTGGCCACTCAGAGAACTTCTTCTTCATCGAGGTGGGCCGCTCCGCCGTGACGGGCCCCGGGGAGTTCTGGATGCAGGTGGATGACTCGGTGGTGGCCCAGAACATGCACGAGACGATCCTGGAGGCCATGCGGGCCATGAGCGACGAGTTCCGCCCTCGCAGCAAGAGCCAGTCCTCCTCCAACTGCTCCAACCCCATCAGTGTCCCCCTGCGCAGGCACCACCTCAACAACCCCCCGCCCAGCCAGGTGGGGCTGACCCGCCGCTCCCGCACCGAGAGCATCACTGCCACCTCTCCAGCTAGCATGGTGAGCGGAAAGCAGGGCTCCTTCCGTGTCCGTGCGTCCAGCGACGGTGAAGGCACCATGTCCCGCCCGGCTTCGGTGGACGGCAGCCCAGTGAGCCCTAGTACCAACAGGACCCACGCCCACCGGCATCGGGGCAGCTCCCGGCTGCACCCCCCACTGAACCACAGCCGCTCCATTCCCATGCCTTCTTCTCGCTGCTCACCTTCGGCCACTAGCCCGGTCAGTCTGTCATCGAGCAGCACCAGTGGCCACGGCTCCACCTCCGACTGTCTGTTTCCGCGGAGATCTAGTGCATCTGTGTCCGGCTCCCCCAGTGATGGCGGTTTCATCTCTTCCGATGAGTATGGCTCCAGTCCCTGTGATTTCCGAAGTTCCTTCCGCAGTGTCACCCCGGATTCCCTGGGCCACACCCCACCGGCCCGCGGAGAGGAGGAGCTGAGCAACTACATCTGCATGGGAGGCAAGGGGGCCTCCACCCTCGCCGCCCCCAATGGCCACTACATTTTGCCTCGGGGTGGCAATGGTCACCGCTACCTCCCAGCAGCTGGCTTGGGCACCAGCCCGGCCTTGGCTGCGGATGAAACGGCCAGTGCTGCAGATTTGGATAATCGGTTCCGAAAGCGGACTCACTCTGCTGGCACATCCCCCACCATCTCCCACCAGAAGACCCCATCCCAGTCCTCCGTGGCTTCCATTGAGGAATATACAGAGATGATGCCTGCCTACCCACCAGGAGGTGGCAGTGGAGGCCGACTGCCCGGCTACCGGCACTCTGCCTTCGTGCCCACCCAGTCCTACCCTGAGGAGGGTCTGGAAATGCACCCCTTGGAGCGTCGTGGAGGCCACAGTCGCCCAGACACCTCCACCCTCCACACCGATGATGGATACATGCCCATGTCCCCAGGGGTGGCCCCAGTGCCCGGCAGCCGAAAAGGCAGTGGGGACTACATGCCCATGAGCCCCAAGAGTGTGTCTGCCCCACAGCAGATCATCAACCCCATCAGACGCCATCCCCAGAGAGTGGACCCCAATGGCTACATGATGATGTCCCCAAGCGGCAGCTGCTCCCCTGACATTGGAGGTGGGCCCAGCAGCAGCAGCAGCAGTGCCGCCCCTTCTGGGAGTACCTATGGGAAGCTATGGACAAATGGGGTCGGGGGCCACCACTCTCACCTCCTGCCGCACCCCAAACTACCTGTGGAGAGCAGTGGTGGCAAGCTCTTGTCTTGTACAGGTGACTACATGAACATGTCGCCAGTGGGGGACTCCAATACCAGCAGCCCCTCCGACTGCTACTATGGCCCTGAGGACCCCCAGCACAAGCCAGTTCTCTCCTACTACTCATTGCCAAGGTCCTTTAAGCACACCCAGCGCCCCGGGGAGCTGGAGGAGACTGCCCAGCACCAGCACCTCCGCCTTTCCTCCAGCTCTGGTCGCCTTCTCTATGCTGCAGCAGCAGAAGATTCCTCTTCCTCCACCAGCAGCGACAGTCTGGGCGGGGGATACTGTGGGGCGAGGCCTGAGCCCAGCCTCCCGCATCATCTCCACCATCAGGTTCTGCAGACCCATCTGCCTCGAAAGGTGGACACAGCTGCGCAGACCAACAGCCGCCTGGCTCGGCCCACGAGGTTGTCCCTGGGGGACCCGAAGGCCAGCACCTTACCTCGGGCCCGAGAGCAGCAGCAGCCGCCAGCCCTGCTGCACCCTCCGGAGCCCAAGAGCCCAGGGGAATATGTGAATATCGAATTTGGGAGTGATCAGCCGGGCTACTTATCTGGCCCCGTGGCATCCCACAGCTCACCTTCAGTCAGGTGTCCAGCCCAGCTCCAGCCAGCTCCCAGGGAGGAAGAGACTGGCACTGAAGAGTACATGAACATGGACCTGGGGCCAGGCCGGAGGGCCACGTGGCAGGAGAGCCCTGGGGTCCAGCCCGCCAGAGTGGGCCCCGCACCTCCGGGGACTGCTAACGTGTGCAGGCCTACCCGGGCAGTACCTAGCGGCCGTGGTGACTACATGACCATGCAGATGGGTTGTCCCCGTCAGGGCTATGTGGACACCTCTCCAGTTGCCCCTGTCAGTTATGCTGACATCCGGACGGGCATTGTGGAGGAGGCGAGCCTTCCTGGGGCCACAGCGGCTGCTCCATCCTCATCCTCAGCAGCCTCTGTTTCCCCCACTGCACCTCAAGGAGCAGGGGAGCTGGTGGCCTGCTCTTCCCTGCTGGGGGGACCGCAGGGACCCGCGGGCATGAGCGCCTTCACCAGGGTGAACCTCAGTCCCAACTGTAACCAGAGTGCCAAAGTGATCCGTGCAGACCCGCAAGGGTGCCGGAGGAGGCATAGCTCCGAGACCTTCTGCTCCACACCCAGTGCCACCCGGGCGGGCAACACAGTGCCCTTCGGAGGGGGGGCTGCAGTAGGGGGCAGTAGTGGTAGCAGCAACAGCACTGAGGATGTGAAACGCCACAGCTCTGCCTCCTTTGAGAACGTGTGGCTGAGGCCTGGGGAGCTGGGGGGGGCCCCCAAGGAGCCAGCTCAAGCGTGTGGGGCTGCCGGGGGTTTGGAGAATGGTCTCAACTACATAGATCTGGATTTGGTCAAGGACTGCAAACAGCGCCCTCAGGAGCGCCCCCCTCAACGGCAGCCTCCCCCACCCCAGCCCCCTCATCAGCCTCTGGGCAGCGGGGAGAGCAGCTCCACCAGCCGTTCCAGCGAGGATGTAAGCGCCTACGCCAGCATCAGTTTCCAGAAGCAGCCAGAAGACCTCCAGTAGCTCAACTGGACATCACAGCAGGTGCGTTTCATGGTCACAGAGTCAGAGGACAAAACTGCTTTGAACCTTGGGCTTGAATTCTCTTCCTCTTTGCCTCTGCCCCTCCCCTCTCTTTCCTACTGCTGCTGTAGGGAGTGCCCTCACAGGAGGTGGGGAGGTCAGGGCACACAAGATGCTCACCGTGACACCTGGCTGATAGTCAAATAAACCTGTAGGAGCAGCCACACAGGTGGGCTGCTTGAGCTTTCCAAGGGAAGTACTTACTATAGTATTTTCAAAACATGCATTCTATAATACCAGTTCTGAGCTTTGTGAAGTTCCTATATAAGAACCTTGACCTCTTTGTTGAAGTTTACTTTTGACTATATATTTAGGTCACTCCCTGGAAAGGACAATTCTTCTACAAAAAATACTTGTTAAATCAGCAGCTAAAACCTTCATTTAAGATAATTCCTCGGCGCTCTTAGGTTGCCCTGTGATATCACAGTACCAAAGCTACGTAAATAACAGTGGGAAACATCAATTTTTATTCACGTTCCCCTAAAATGATTCAGGAACAAGAGATCTTTCTAGGCTTACATATTTAGAGAGAAACACCTGTGTATCTGTGACTCTCTCGAAAGTAATTATGGGTGATGCTTTCTTTTTGTTCCTGAGCTAGGATTTGTGAAAAATTATTCAGGCACCGACCTACCACCTCACAGGCATGGCCGTTTTTGTACGGGATATGCAGTGAAGTCTGCATGCGCCTGGGACCCATTATTAGTTAAGAGTTAGGGAAATTCACCCCAGTGTGTCTGCCTCACAGTTGTCTGTTCTTGCAAGGGCCAGCGCAGAGTCATCTCTACACATCATTTAGGGGCTACTGTGCATCTTCTATAAAATTACTTAACATTTTTTTATGTTGAAAGAAGGACGATTTAAGTCAGGGAAATGAAGGGGGTCGGTTTTGTTTTGCATGGAACGTGAAAGGCTAACCCTTGTACTCTTCATTTTTAGGATATTTATTGTTTGCCTGAAATTGAAGAGTAGACAGATGCCTCAGTAAATGTTGAAAGTTGGCTTTAGGTCTTCTGTGGTTAAGGCTGTATTGAAAATGAAAAACATTTGTAATAGGAAATTAGCCTGCCTATCGTTCTGTTGAGCCTATTTTCTGGTGGGAAGAAGAGAGAAGTATCGTTTGCAAATAATGTGATGAGCTGGCCATGCAGAACTTTCTAGTCTTTGGAAACACTTTATTCTGACAAACTACCTTGTGGTAGTATTTTTATATATGCTTCACAGAATGAGCTTTTAAAAGCATTCCTCTTCTTAATATATGTCCATTGGTAAGAAATTAATTTGTACATTGGGCTCCTTATTGGTAGGTATTTGTTTATTATGTGGCCACAGCCTCCTGGATTCTAACAGTTACCAATATTTGATCCATATCATTTTCTGTTTTGTAGAACAGGATATAGGTATACGAACAAACTAAGATTTTAGGTGATGGGATATATTATAAGAAGCATTTATTGGATCAGTATTCAGCATTTATGTTCATGTTTCCCTAGAAGAGATTTAATTGTAAACATTTTGGTTTTGGGGGAGTGTGAAGCCCTTGAACACTTTAGTCATGTGTGATACAAAACAAAGTCTTTCATGTATAAAGTAATGAGAATTTGAAGGGAAACCCCCAGCAGAACATAGTTTTGTTTTAAAGGAGATGAAGGAAGAGGCTAAGAAGCAATACGTTTTCCTCACCTGTTTTCCTAATTTGATCACGTCTCTTTTTTCAGAGTAGAATAAATATTTGCTCTGAGGGAAATTGATGACCAAATCAGGAATTTTTTTTTAAAGGGCTTAAAATTCTTCTTAGGTGGAGGATACAATAAAAACAAACCAACCAAAACAAAACAATCTTCCATTCTTAGCTTTCGTAGGGAAAATATAATATTCTGGAAAAACCATATCCCTAATAATCATGGAGTAGCAGTATACCATGCTTTAACAGCACCATGCCAGAAAATTCTACAATGTTTATTTATAAGATGTAAATAGAGAGAGATTTGGGTGGGGGTGGAGTGTGTGTGTTTTAAATGAGGCACTAAATGCTACTCAGCACATTTACACCCTGAATTCTGCTTGCTTTCCTTTGCCCTGTTGAGCTTAAAGATGTGATTTGATAGTCAGTTATCATCTGAAACAAAAAGGAATCAAACCTTTCCGAGACAAGCAACTATCCTACCAATGAGTATGTTTGTGAAAACATGGTTCTCCTAACTTCCTCAGCAGTTGCTGTCTTTGCGTTGCTTTCCCGTGTCTCAGGTAAAACCTGAAACATGAAAGGCAGTGAGGTGCTATGGGGGAGAGGGGGCGTGCTCTTTCTCCCAACCCCTCATTGTAAACATCTCTGCTTGTCTAATATTTTTCGCTGTCTCTTAAAGGAGAACGTTGGTGGAGGCATTTAGCTCAGGTGTCCTTTGCTTCACCTCCTGTCCATCCACCTTGTCTGTTTTGGGGTCTCTCTGTGTCTCTTCTAACTTGGCTCTGACCTGCCACCCTGCATTTGTCCAGTATGCCCCCTCTCCCATTCTCTTTGTTTCCCACCTCTTATTTCGTGTTCCTGGCATGGCCCATTTTTTTTTGCTCCATTTCAGGATTTTGCAGTCCTTGTGGCCTGCCTACTTACTGCAGAGTAAATTGAGAGCCCAAGGAGAGCAAAAAGGACACAGAAGCCCAGCTACCTTTAATCAACGTTTACCTTACATTTGGTTGGCTTTTTTTTTTTTTGAAACTGCAGCTGGGCAGATAGAGCCGACTTTGGCAAAGACACAGACCCAAGCCATCCTTTTTAGGTTTTTTTTTTTTTTTCCGCTCGTTATTTTGTGAAGTCCCCTGAAAAGGGGGTGGTAGTGGTGTGCATTTCTCTCCCTTTCAGTCTGTGTCCTTGTTATGTTCAAGGATTCCATACCTCCAGGACTACCTCCCATCTCTCCCTCCCGATGATCCCTCCTTTTTCCCCCTCGCTGTGTGGCCTTTTTGTCTGGCGCAAACCCTCTCGGCTCTGGCACGTCCCCGTTTCCCGGGTCACCTCTGCTTCCTGCATTCCTCCCTATTTATTTGGCGCTTGGTCCCCCCCACCCCCCAGCCCGCTTTTGCGGGGGGTTGGGGATTCTGCATCCAGGCGGAAGCTGCCTTCTGAAGTCTCCCACCCCGCCCTTCCCCGGTGGCCTGGGGACATCGAGGTGGCCGGGCCCCTTCCCCTGCACGGGTGGTGGGTGAGCCCCTGCCCCTGGGTCAGCACCATGCGGGGAGACTGGCTCCGGGCGGGCGGGGCGGACTGGCGCTGATTGGCCCCCGCCAGAACCAATCAGCGCGAGTATCAGCCTAGCTAAGGGGTGGGGGGGTGCAGGGCAGGGCCTCGGGTGGGAGTGGGTGGGATGGGGGCCTTGGCACACTGTGGCCTTGGTCTGGGGTCTGGCAGTGACCGCGGGCCTGGCGCTCTGGGCTGCCTTCGTCCACCCCTCTCCCCCACCCCTTCCCTCTAAAGCCGTCAGGACTGAGCCAGTCTCGAGCCCCTCCCACCCCCTCCCAGAGGATGTCCTGCGCTCAGCCTTATTCGTGCATGGACTAGAATCCTAAGAATGAGAAAGTCCAACCAGCCCACTGACAGAGGCCGGAAACCCACACTTCCTCTTATTTTTAATTGAGAAAAATCCAGGCTGTGACCATGTGACGTGCCCCATTTTGTTTCCCTCCTCTCTTTACTACGGTTTACTACGTGCTGTGTTTCTTCATCTTCCTGTCTTAAAAATCCCTGAGCACGTGGTTGTAGGATTGATTGGGTTAATGTAAGATTCTCCCATTTGCACTCCTTACTAATGGGAGGCAGGGGTGGGGGGGGCGGGGAAAGCTGGAGCTGGAAATACATGTGCTGTGGCTGGCACTGTGTGGGGATCATCGGAAAAACTCATTTGGCTTTGAAATTGCATTAGGGTCAATGCTATATTGAGTGCCTACAGTTTGCAAAGCATGGAGCTAGATAAGTTCAACCAAAACTGACCCTTCTAGGCCCAAGGGAGCTCACAGAGAAATGAAAACGTCGGCCAGAGCTTGCAAATCGTGAGAATCTAGAGATTCATTGCAAGGGCTTGGGTAGGGTTCCTTTCTTAGGTTGGAGGAAAAGCCTTTTTTAAGCTCTCAGAAGCAGATTTGTTCTCTGACCAGTGACAGCCCAAGTAAAAGCCCATCAAGGCGGGCCGGGCAAACTGATTTTGAAAGACTGCTAGATTTGTGTCGTGCTCGCTCATAGAATCAAAATTATGTGAGATGCGTTATTACTATAGTGATGGAAAATTTGTTCAGATTTGTCCTTTCTAAAATAAATATGGAAACTAGGAAAGAGAAATACTGTGGAAGTATTTTCCCCTCCCCCCACCTCATCCCTCTCAACTAAGCATTTCTCACCAGCCAGTATCCCTGAATCATAAGCCCCGGAGGCAGCATTTTTCCTTAGGTGCGGCTAGAAACATCATAGGTAAAAATGTAAGGAAGAAGGCTGGCCCTGGTATAAATGCTGTGCCCTAATACTGCTTCTGAGATGTGGAAGAGATTCTCTTGTTCCAGAAAACTTTGAGCATCTAAAATCTTATTAATTTTTGCTATTGTTTAGGTGGCTTTTTATGTTAAAAAATAAAGCCATACAATTCTATATTTGTAGTCATATATCTGATTGCCCCCAAATAAATACTGTCTCCAGTATTGCCATACAGTAGGGACTTGGAAGTCAAACATGCATGCCCCTCCCCCCTTTTTTTGGTTTATCAAAATTCCTGGAAAATAGCTTTATGCTATCTTGACTGATGCAATGGAAAAAGCAACTCCTGGGAGCCAGAGATCTTGCATTGTAACAGCCAGTGCCCTTCGCTCGCTGAGTGACCTTGGGCATGTCACTTAAGTTCTCCGGACCTATTTCCTCATCAGTAACCTGAGAGTTTTGTTCTAAATTACAGTGACCTCCTTTGCCAGCTCTAAACATAGGAATATTTTGGAGAAAATGACTGATATTCTTTAATGGGTCAGTTGTAATGAGGATTCTTTCTGAGGAAGCTGCGGATGGGTTCATAATGAAATACATTAGAATATTCTGTTTTGTCATCTAGCTTTTGGATCAGACACCCTTTATGGGTCTATTAAATACTGACTTAACCTTGCTCGTTTGGAGGGGATATTTTTCAAGTTTTAACAGACCTTAAGACAGATCCTCCTGACTGCACCAACCTAAATTTTTGGAACTACCTCCAGACTGGATTAGGCAATATTAGAGGCCACCCACCTCCTGGCTCCTACATAGGTGACTTGATCTTGGCCAAACAGGTCCTAAACCACTATTTATTTCTTGTTGGTCCCCTCTCCCCCCTTGCCTCAATAAACACCATGGAACACCTGTTGTGTTCCAAGTAGCGTATATTTTGTTGAGAGAGGATGGGGAGGATAGTTGTAGAAAAAACAGGAGTGAGGGGAGTTCATCCAAGTAATTACCAAATTTCTTATGGGACAGTTGACTTGGATTCAGCTAAAT
>NW_017731864.1:975764-977775 GCF_001890085.2 Hipposideros armiger | reverse complement strand
GAGGGGATATTTTTCAAGTTTTAACAGACCTTAAGACAGATCCTCCTGACTGCACCAACCTAAATTTTTGGAACTACCTCCAGACTGGATTAGGCTCCTCCTCCTCCTTTTATTAAAATTAAATGTGTGTGGTGACGCAAGTCACCTGCTAGGTCTGCATCCTAAGGGCAACTGTTGGAAGCATCTCACCCACCCCATAGTACAGGTCAAGCTTGAACCAATTCGTTTCTATGACATTGTTCTGTTTATTCTGTTGGACATCACCCCTTCTTGAACTGGTAGCCTGCTTATGGATAATGTTTCTCATTTGTATCATCACAGCCCTTCAGTGCGATAGCCGTTTGAGTGAATGCAAAGGAAATCTGAGAGGCCAATTGGGGACTGTAGGAAGTCTTCCACAATTTTCTGTTTAGTTTTCATTTTCTCTGTTAGCTCAGTATTTCTCCTAACGGCAAATATGAGTGTTGTCCAGCTTTTTTGTGCTTCAGGATTTTTGATTGGGTAGTTGGGCTTACACTGCTTTGCTGACCCAGTGTTACCGTGGCTGTCGAGTTGCCGATGTACTCAGAAGTTCTGACCCTTTGGGTATCTTCATGTGGATTTCATAAATCACTAGAATAGTCTATTGACTCATTCATTCAGAACTTCATTGACTTATCTTTTCCAGTCCTCCTGCTATAATCAGATATATTTCTTAGCTGTATAGGATATGAATGCTTCTTTTTATTTTGGTGGATTGGTAATTTTAGGATAATGGAACACTTCACAATGTTAAGGTTTTGTTTTGCTTTGTTTTAAAGAAAGCCATTTCCCCAATTATTTTCTCATGTTACAGAGTTACTAAAAATTGTATCCAAGGCAAACTGCTTCTTGTGAATTTAGTTTGAAGTCAGTTTCATTCTAAAGATTCTATCACTTCTTTCATACGAATGCTTTTTTGTGTTTAATGTACTGTATCTTTTCTACCACATTTATGATTAGGTAATTGATTTATTTCATTACCTTATGAGTCCATAGCTATGTGGCAAACTTTAAAAGCACTTTTTAAAATGTTATTGAGGGCCGGCCAAGTGGTGCGTTGGTTAAGAACTGGCTTGGGATGCCAGAGGGCCCCGGTTCCGATCCCACATATGAGGGCCAGTGACACTGCCCGGCGACTGATCTGCCTCGCCCAGGAAGAGTGCAATGATGGTGCCAGCTTGGGCCAGTGAAGCAGCATCCTCCACAACTAGACCGAAGAACAACACAACAGCAACTTGTCTGTTCCCATTCCCCCGATTCCCCCGATTCCCCAGCGCTGTTCCCCTCCCCCAATTCCCCAATAAAATCTTTTAAAAAAAAGAAAAAAAATGTTATTGAAACATGTTCATAAGTTGTAATTAGACCAAATTTTAACAGAATTACATTTTAATATTAGTATAGTGTAATAGTATACTAATTTCATGCTAATTTCAAACTAATATGAAATAGATGCAAAAAAGTTATTGTACAGCTTTTTTAAATGATAGGCTAGTAAATGTCATGTTTACTTCTAATCTTGTCTTACATTATGAAAATGAATCTCTCCCATTCTTAATTCACAGAAAAAGGGGGAAGATGGATTAGATAAGTATAATGTATGGTCATCTATGGGCAGAGGAATACTTTCCATTTTAATAACATTCTTACTGCAGGCTCTGCTATAATCTATTTGTTAAAATCAATTTGGTTGTATAAACGTTATTTGTGCTTCTTCAGTGAGTCACTGATCTTTGAATAATAGAGCTTTTAAAAACGATGTGTTTCTGTTGAAAAGGCTGCTTTTCTTTTTCAACTCATTTTCTGCATTTTCATTAATGATGGGAGTAGAATTGAATATGTGGGTCAGATTATAATTTTAATCATGTTTGTATTCAAGTGGAAAAGAGATTTTTTTGTGGTGGTATTACCCCACCCTGAAGGTTTTATTGAATAAGCTGAGTTGTGTGCATTGTTTTTCTCTTGCCATTTCATGTCTCCTCATCGCCCCCCC
>NW_017731864.1:970892-975004 GCF_001890085.2 Hipposideros armiger | reverse complement strand
GGGGAGGATAGTTGTAGAAAAAACAGGAGTGAGGGGAGTTCATCCAAGTAATTACCAAATTTCTTATGGGACAGTTGACTTGGATTCAGCTAAATCAAGATTGAGAACATGCAATCCATGGGAGTCAACATTTTTCATGCCCTTAGAGGGTGAAAATGTCATCCACCTTCCTCCAAGTATTGTGCTTTGCTCCATCTCTCCAACCGGGGCTTTCTGCCTCACAATCAAACCAGCCTATTAAAACAGTTTGTAAGGCTGTTGAGACTCTCATGTGGAAGAGTGGTCCATTTCCAGCTATTCAGCTCGCAAACATAATATTGGCAAGAAGCAAGAAAAGGATATCTTTGTATCTTCCATTCAAGTGAAGCAGCCAGGAGAGGGAGGGGTCCAGGTGTTCAATGAACAGGAGTTCAGTGATTACTTGTTATGGGTTGGTCAGGGCTAGGAAACCTGGGGTGAATGTGGGGGCTGCAAAAGCAACTGTGCAGTCTTGTCTTTTGGTTTTAGAAGCTCTATTAGTCAAGGACTTCCCCCCACCCCCCCTTTTGGTGGGTGGTTTTTATTTTCAGTAGTGAAAGGCTCTAACCCTCTGACCTCTGGTTCCTGTGCTTGCTTCTGGCTGGAAGTATAATCTCCTTTGAGATTTTGTCACTGCTCTCTCTTAAGTGTACACACACACTTTCTCCCTCTCTGTTTTGATGATGTGCAGTCATATTTGTTTTTAGTAGTAGTTTCTTATAGAAACATAAAGAAGCGGTTTTTTTTGTTGTTGTTGTTGTTTTTTAAGAACATCAAGTTTTATAATAGCTTGCTGGGTTTATTTACACAATTTTTGCTTGTCTGTTTGTTTAGTTTTTTTGGCATGGGCCACACATGGACATGCTGTAAGTTTCAAATAGTTAACCATTTTTTTTAAAGTCCGGAGTGAAAAATAAGGCTCTCTCCCACTGTTGTCGCTCAGTTTCTCTTCTCCTAGGCCATCATCAATGCTGGTTGGTTTTTTTTTGTCTTTCCAGAAATGAACTTCTCGTAAAATTCTGAATCTTAATAATAAAAAGTTGGTTCAATGCCCACTGCTCAAAGTCTTCCGTGGCAGAACATGCTCAGATCCCAAATTTCTTCACTGAAAGAACATAGCGCACAACATACCTCTTAAAACAGACTCACTGCTTTTTTGTTAAAGGGAAAAGCACCCTTTACTTCCCATGCCTCTTTTGAGTGTTGTGTTTATTCAAACTGATTATGAAGAGAAAGGTGTCTAAGTTTTAAATACTACCCTTTCAAATCTTTGATACTTTAGTTTCTTCCCCTGCTCCCTTCATGGTAGTAGGCAGGCTCCCCGCTCCCCTTCCCCTCCTCCCCCACCCCCCAGTGAATAACTAGTTCTTAATATAGTGTAGTAGGATTAAGCATAAAGGTTAGGGATCCTTTTGAAGACCTTTCTGGACACTAATGTTTCATAGTTTTGAGAGTTCAAAAGAATTACTGCTTTTTATTGGAACAGCCTTTCGCCATTTCCAATTCTGGAAACAGTTTGTTTTAGACCTAACATTGCATATAATAATAAAATAAATTATTTTACACTAATGATTTCCTCTCACCCATTTTCTTCAAAGTTACTAATACTTTGGAGAGAATGAGTGGAGCATAAAGAATCTATCGCGTCATCGAAGGCAAATATGTGCATTACTGAGATCATTTCTACTTTGAACCAAAGAGGAACTTTCTCATGTATGAAAACATTTATGACTGATGCCCTGGTATTCTTGTTAATTGTGGTCCAGGTAGGGTACACATAGACTGGGGCAGCTCTCGTTCCAAAACAGAAACTTTCAAGAACATGATAACAGGTAACACTTAAATTAGAATTATCAATATTTTATCAATGTTTGGTGACCTGTCAATAAGAATGTGCTAAACGCAATCATATTAATTTTCTTCCAAATCATGTAGAGTAAGGAGGAATGAAATTCATCAGTGTGAAGGACCTTTTCTGTTAAAGAATTTAGTATATGAAGCTATCCAGCTTCTTCGATGTATGTGTCATTTAGCTTTGATGTGTAACAGACCATCCCAAAATGGATCTCTCATTAGGTCACAGTTGCAGGGATCAGTGATTTGGGCTGGGCTCAGCTGGGCAGTTCTCCTGTCTCACCTGGGTGGGTACGCTTATGTGGTCGCGATCACTGAGGGGAGGTGGGCTGGGGGCTGGTCTAAGATGGCCTCACTCACTTGTCTGGTGAGTTCTGCTGGCTGTCAGTAGGTGCTTGCTCTTGACTGAGCCACATGTCCCCTGTAGGCTAACCTGAACTTCCCATGGTATTGGACGAGTTCCCATCAGCAAGAGAAGGCAAACATGCACAAGTACTTTTCAAGTCTCTGCTTACAGCACATTTGCTGCTATCCCATTGCCCAATGCAAGTCACAAAGCCACGCCCAATTTCATGGGGTGGAAAAATAGATACTACTTCCTGATGGGAGGCCATTTTTTTTTCCTGGTATATACAATACATATGTATATTTATAAATGCAGTTATTTACATCATCATGACCAGTCAATTATCAGTTGCATGTTGAACATTAAAAATAAAATTATTCTTAGATGTTTATAATGAATCTTCTCAGCTTTGGGTGAAACATCAGTGGTTTCATTCCTATTAGGGTGGTATCACTTTTTTCCTTTTAATTTTTCTTTGAAAAAAATGAACGCCTGTGTTCCCCCAATAAATCTTCATTGAGTTCATTCTTCAAGCCAGGGACTGGAGACAGAAATAGACATGTCCCTATTCTCATGGTGCTTATAGGAGGCAGAGAAGGCAGAAGTGAACAAACAGTTGTGCTTCTGTGAAATGTGGTATGAAGAACAGTCTGTTAAGAAGCAGAATAATGGGGAACCACTTAAAATGTGGGGGCAGGAAATGATTTGAGAAAATAGTAAATAATGTAGTTCTATCATTCCGGTTTGTGAAGGGGAAACAAATATTTTAATATCGCACATGCCTTGGGCCAGGTGAGATTTGGACCTCAAAGGAAAAAAAAAAAATGAGAGTGAGGTTTCTAGCACCAGAGGCTGTTGTCTATATTTGTAATGCTGTTGGTGGTTGGTAACTGTATTTATGCTGTTTGTCTTAGACTAGAGGGTGACACTTTCTGACATCCTCAGGTGGCTCACATAGGCTTGAAGATCTGTGTGGTACCAGAGGGAACCCAGAGCCGGAGGCACTGTGTGCTACTGTTTTCCCCTTCACTAAGACTGCCCTTTCCCCACTTACTCAACGAGCCAGACTGCGGAGAACTTGACCTTTTGTAGGGTGAGATAGGGAGCAGTGGCCAAAATGGGAGTCACAGACTTTGCAGTGGTTTGAGAGAGGTTTTTCCCGCCTGAGCTCAAATCCAGATCTTGGTAATGCAGAGTTGCTAATTATTGGAAAGCAAATGCAAATGGTTGGAAACATCCCAAACAAAGCCCAGGCGGTACTTTTGTTAACTCTTTGCCCCGGCTCTCCTACCAGGCAGTATTTACATTTTCTTTTCCCAGAATCCTGAATGCCTTAAATGTTCCTGAGGTTACGGAACAAAACAACACGGGCACTGTATAAAATATGTCATGGTGGGTGGGGAGGGAGAGAGGGAGGCCCCTAAATGTGTTTAGAGGGGCTGGCTGAGCGGTGTATTTTTATTCTGATCTTGGCAATCCCATCCACCCCTCAGCCCCTCCCTCGTTTTCTCCGTCTGCCCCCCTTCCCAATTCCAGTACGCTCTTTGAACCACAGCTAAACAATAACTTCCTTTCAAAAGCTGATCCCATCCCCTCTGGTTAGATTAAGGAATATAAATATTGCATTTGTTTAAAGAATGGGTAATGACTTAATTTCTGAAAATATTTTACTTCCACTAGTAAGCCTGGAAGTCGTTGGGATTATAATTAAAACTTTCTCTTTTGCCTAAACTTTACCGTGTGTGTGTGTGTGTGTGTGTGTGTGTGTGTGTGTGTGTGTGTGTGTGTGTGTGAGAGGAAATAAGATGGTTTATTTTTCTGATTGATCTGTGGTAGTAATATAGGAAAGGAGCACAAGGACTATTTTACAGAAGAAGGAATTAGGAGGTTGGAT
>NW_017731864.1:880150-970457 GCF_001890085.2 Hipposideros armiger | reverse complement strand
GGGGGGGTGGGGGGGTGGGCTTGGGGAATATTATTTTTAAAAATAGTGGCAGGAGGTATTTAGGACGATAAAGAGTTCTTAGCTCTGAAGTGTTCAGAATGGATTTCCACTATAAGTTAGCGAAATTGCATTTGCAATGTAAAATCAATACATTTAGATGATTCTATTTGCAGGGCTCAAGTCTACCCAGCACTCTGCCTTACGCCTTTCTTTCAGAAAGCTTACCCCTTCCTGAGAGATGATGGAAACCCCAGTCCTTGCTCTGGTTACTGGTTTCATGGCACTTTTTCCTACTAAAAATTGTGAGCTATTTGAGAGTAGGCTCACTATTCATTTCATGGCGCCAATATCAGAGGAGGTGCCTACAAAATGCTTGCTGGATTGAAAACGTGTTTATTAATAGTTCAGGAGAGGGTTGTTGGATCAGGGGAGAGGGTAGCTTTAGAAAAATCTCAAGCAACGACAATACTGTGGATATAATTTTCAGTACCTCAACTCTTTTCATTTGCCAACTATTTTAAAAATCAAATTCAGATTTAACAACATATTAAAAATAATCAAACAAAATCACAGGAGTCCTGGCAATCTGCTGTGACTGGATGTGAAAACTTGGGGAAAATTAATTACAGTTGCATCATCCCTGGGTCTGAAATTCCTGTATACTTCCTCTGTTCCCCCAAAGTGTTCTTTCAAAGATTGACAGAAACTTTGCTTTGTTTTGACAAGATTTATTTCTCTGCTTTCAACAGTAGTTCATCAACCTTTATTCTCCTGGTAGAGTTCTTCTGACTTAATGGTAGCTTACTGATCTAGGTCATAGCATAGTGTTTTTACTGAGGTTTAATGATATCAAAAGCAATGAGAAAATTATTTGAAAAATAATTATTGTATCGTAGTTACCTCTATTTTTAAAAAAGAGGCCAGTTATTAAGTATGTGATTCATAGAGGCTCCTTTTAATTTGCCCCTATGCTGTTTCCTTTTCTTCCTCTTGGGTTTATTGTTGTTAATTAGCCCCTTTGCTAAACTAGGGGTAAGGTCTGGGAAAAGGAATTACATTTAAACAAGTCCATTTTTCCAGCGTGGCGCTTGTTAGCTACTCTGCTAAAAAGGTACCTTGGTCTGGGAAATTGAACCTAATTGCCAAGATATGAGACTTTCCCCCAGCATTCTGTTTCCATACTTGATTGAGGCTGGGCTAGCCTGATGACCAAAGTAATAGAATGTGTGTATTCTAGTTTATCAGCGGTTATAGCAGCTCTTTGTAAACAGTGCTTGGGATTGCAAGTAGTCAGCTAAAACTTAGGATCCAAGCACTTTTACGTAGAGCAAAACATTTGTCATACTTTCCTTTGAAACCCTGCAGCTCTCCACGATCTGCAATATAAATGTGTTCTGCTTTATTTTAGATAGGACTTCAGTGTTCTTGGCCCTGCATAGTCATTTGACATTTGCGCTACTTTCTAAAACTGGACGTTTATGCTGCTTTCCAATAGATATGTGTCTGGTATTGAGCAAAGAGGCTGTTTCTCTCTGCAAGTATGTGGACTTGGTTCGAATGCTTCCTGCAATGAGTCTGGCATTTGGTAGACAATATTTGTTGTAGATACTGAGTGAATGAATGTGGGACCATATGTTTTTCAACCAAAGTATGGGAAATGTGCCAGCACCTCCTTTATCTGTAGGCCAGAATCATATTTTGGTCAGGAGGACAGAGTTTTTCTTAACTACATTACCACGGCCTGACAGTCGGTAGGTCCTGATTGTCTTACATTTTCCCATTCATTCCATAATTCGGCTGTTGTAATGACTGAACCTGGAAATTTCAAGAAATCATAACTGATCGTGAAGACGGGGTGGGGAATTACTGAAGACTCAAAATGTTTGTAGACTCAACATAAGAGAATGTTCTGGTTAGCTAAAGCAGCAAGGAGTTAGTGCGTTTCTACTGAGTGCCAGGCATAGTCATTCAGTTCTTGAGTGGCAACTGTGAAGAAAACAGACAGACATCCCGGCCCTCACAAAGCTTCCTTTCTTGAGGATAGGTTCAGTGAGCAGACAGTGAAGGGCCAGTTTCCCCAGGGGACACATGAGACCCACTGAGAGAGAAGCAGCAAAGACTTCTGGCCCCTTTTATGGACCTGAGGAGTTGACGACATAGATTTGTACACGTAATTTCACCGTAAAACTCATGCTGTTCTTTTGCCTGATGTAAGTATATCCTTGACACTCCTCGTAGCTTATCAGTCATGTTTGAGGTTACCTCGCCACTCACAAATGAAGCAAAGCCAGATTTTTTTCTGATGTAATAGGGCAGGATATGAAAGAGAAGGAAGTAAGAGTTGAAGTGGACATGCGTCTACTTGGGAGAGTTTGTCTTACATGAAAGGCAAGACCTTGACCTGGCGAAGGCTAGGGGAGAGGTGTGAGGGTATCTCAGGGAGGCCCTGGATAGGATGACGACTGGCCACAGGGTGGCCACCATTGTGTACTGGGCCGCGTGTGTGTGCTGGTGTCACGAACCATAGCTTATGCCGTCGTGTTGGATATTACTAATTTTCACTGGGTATTCTTTCTAATACTATTATGCAAAACTGGTAGTGTGCATATATGAACCCTTCTTTTCTGAAATTTTGTTTGAAATTTCTGTTAGAAAAGTATTTAATATGTTCACTTTTTTCTGCAGTTATTCATATAAAAGTTTGGGAGGAAAGAGCAATATCTTGAAACTATTCATTTACAAAGCTATAATTTTGATATTACTATGTATTTTACCTAGTAAAGGTCTTCAGGCATATTCTTGTTAAAACTATATATCACAAGAGGAAATCTCACAATTTTGAGGTAACTTTTTCTGGTGGTAACTTTTTCTAGTGGCTAACAGCTTTTATGGTGAGGAAATTCCTTTCTAGCTAACTTAAATCTGTTCTTCTCAAATGAGAGCATTTCTCTCATTCTGATTTTAGTAGTGGTGACAAGTGATGGCCCCTGTTCTTTTTTAAAAAAAAACAATAAATAAAAGTGAGGATATATATTATATTTTTATCAGAAGATTTATATTTACCTAATACAAAAATCTATTGTAAGGCCCAGTAAGATTCTAAAAACAAATTAAAAATAAAGCACAATGGATGTATTTAAAAGTGCAGAAGGTAAGACAGGAAACCACAACAACCTTGGTGTTGTTACTAATCGGTTTGCTAAAGAGGAAATAAGACTCGAAATGAATTTAAAAGGAAATTCTTAGAAGAAAATAGCCATAGACGTGAAATATTTCGTAAGTGATTTGACAATGCTAATTAAATGGAGTATGACTTTCTGGGTTTCAATATAATATATATTCATTTGCTGAAATTTAATTACAGAGTCAATTTCCTCTGAAAGATATTTCGCATCATCCAACTTTTTAATAAAAAAACAGTAATTCATCAAGTACAGTTTATAGTTTGGAGTTCTCTAAAGTGGCCAGGAGATTTAAAGGTGTTTAAAAACTATTTAGAGAACAGAATGCATGAATATATAATTACCTAAACTTCTTTTATCACTCATTTTTAACTCAGTAGGTTTTTTGTTTTTTTTTAAGCATTTTCTTACTTTCTGAAACTGCAAGACTGCTCTAGGATCATCTTATTTATTTCCTGTCCCAGCCCTAGAATCGGTCATCTGGTTCTCCAAGGAGCCCTGGTTCCTTTCACAGGGGAGTCCTGTTAGAAACCAGGACCTTGGCACTAGCTGTGTTGGTTGCTACTGGGGTGTCATTTCTTTTTTGCCCTCTTGGCTTCAGAGCAAGGAAGTACTAACCCATATATATAGACATATGTATAAATATTTCTGTATACGACTACCTGTATACTAAAGTAAGCATGGGTTCCTACTGATGTCTCTTAACTCTAATTTCCATTGTAGCCTGATCCCCTTGCTTTTCTGTCACCTCCCACTCCAGCAGTGAGAAACATGGCTGTCACCATCCTTTACCCATTTACTTACTTGTTCAGTTCCACTACACACACACACACACACACACACACACACACACACACACACACACACACACACACGGCAGTGTCAGAATTGTGACCTCATGCCCTTCTAGGAAACAACTTGACCACCTAGGATGCAGTGCTTATGTGTCGTTTCCTTCGCCTTTAGTCCTGTAGATGCTCATTTCCAAAGTTACCTAGGTCAGCACCTTATTCCTCCACCCCTTGCAATGAGGTTTTTGCGTGCGTTTGTAATACATTTATATTCTTCTGCCACATTCTGCACTCCACCTGGGATAACTGACCTCTCGAGTGATTAAAAAAAATGTTGCCTACGTCAAGGTTTACTCTTTATGTTGTAAAGGTCTGTGGATCTTGACAAATGCTTAATGTTGTGTATTAACCAATACTGTATCATATAGAATAGTGTTACTGCCCTAAAACCCCCCTGTGCTTGCCTGTTGCACCCACCCTCCCTCCCGCTCCCCAATCTCTGGCAACCACTCATCTGTTTATCTCAGTAGTTTTGCCTCTTTTAGAATGTCGTATAATTAGCATCATATAATATGTACAATTAATATCTGAGTGGCCTCTTGTACTTACCAGTATGCACTCAAGATGTTTCCATTTCTTTGTGTGGCTTCATAGCGCCTTTCTCTCTATTGATGAGTAATATTCCCTTGTATGGATGCAGCACAGTTTGGTTATCCAGCCCATTGGCCTTTTATGGGATAGTTCCCTATGTATGTTCTAAGACCTTTGTGAAGTCAGCTCTCAATTTTCCCTTCATATTAACCATTTTCAGATTTTACTCATTGTGCTGCTTTCTCAAACCTTCGATCAATGTGTGGTTCTTTCCAGAACCTAGGAAGAGTTCTACATCTCCTTCCTGCCCAGAATTAGCCACCATTCTGTCGTAGAGTGTTTCAGACCAATCCAGGGGACTGTTGGAAACTTGTTTCTGGATTTCTCCATGCTCCCCCCCCCCATTTTAATCTGCTCCATATCAGTATTTATTCATTCATTTAATGACAGCAGGATATTATATAGATTTTTGTACCACCTTGGAGCCACTGTGATCATCAGAGCCTTCTGAAGCTCTCTTCCTTGAAGGACTTAGGTATTTGGATATTTTGAACAGTTATTTGAAACCTTCCACTGGTAGTCTTTTATTATTATTATTACTTTATAATTTGACCTCAGTATAGATAGTTATGAAACCTTCATTTTTTTTTTTTTCTCACCGTCATTGATTCCCAGGCCTCAGGGAATCAAGTTCATCAAGTTAACTTGAACTTAGCCGTCATCAATTCTGGACGTCCAGTGGGAACCTGGAACTGGCCAGACACTTCCGCCTGGTCTGGGCATCGCGTGGCTCACACAAAGCAGCCACAGGGTCCGTCCCTGTCTGGATGTGTAGCCTGGGGTCAGGCTTTCCTTGCTGGACTGTTGGGTCTTGTTCCTGGGCTGAGAAAGGGACCACTCTGTGGTGAATCCGTGCTTATCACCTTTGTGTGAAAAAAGGCAGCTACTTAGCAATTGGCTAAGAGAGGCTTGAAGATCAGATTTATACAGCCTTTCAACGCTCAGCACTTTTTTTTTTTGAGCATTTGCTACGTACAGAGTGTAATCAACCTGAAGTCTACTCTTCTGGGCTGGTTGCCGTTGACTAAGGAAAAGCTCTTTTTATCCCCACTGGAGTGGATGTGCTGTGGGCAGGTAATCAGGAGAGGGAGCGATAAGAGGACCATAAAGGCACAGACGTTTTGTTCAAATATCAGGACACAAAAGATAAATAATAAAATCCCAGGCCACTTATGCTCCATCGTTCCATTCCACGTAATCCTTTTTTTTTCTTTAAAAACACAGACATTGATTTTTTTTTTTCTCTCTCTGAAGTTGTCTCAGCTTGTTGTATAATTCTGGCAATAGAATTCCTGACATGCTAGATCATAAAGATTACAGCTAGGCGTCTTTTATACCTCTGTATGTGTGTTTTCTCCATATATTTAACCTTGGGTTACATGTGTAATTTTTCAGACGCATTCCCTTATAATCAGTTTTGTTGTCTGTACTTGTTGACAATGAAGGCCTCTGGAAAAGTTGTTTAAAATACAGGACCCAGGGGTTTCTTTATACACATCTTTTTCACCAAAATGAATCTCTGGATTAAAGTTGTTTTTAAAACTGTTTAAAAACCAATTGACCTGAAACAAATTGTATGTTCTTTTGTGAACCATATATTAAAGATAGAAATATATATTTGCTAATGGCCTTGATTTCAAAATTTCCAGAAGTATCCAGATATTCACGGTATCCTCCATAGAATTTCTGGGGCTGCTTGGTTTTGCACATTCCAGATTGTCACCTAAGCCTAAAAGGAGTGGGTATGACTGGACTATATTTGCATTTGGAGTGTTAGTAACCCTCCAGAGTACATATGCTGGGCTATTTATGAAACTACTTCAGCTGACAGCTGAAGATCAGAAGATTCTATTTTGGGAAGTGTCCTAAATGTGAGGTTCTGTGGTTAAAAAAAAACAAAACAAATGGTGTCCTACAGATAAGAATAGTTAAAACAGGAAGCAGTGGTAATTTATTGCTTCCTGTAGAAGTATTCTTATCAGTACGATAAGCGTTAGCTTTTGGTTCTGCTTTACTGATCCCAAGATTTCTTTTCTTGTAATCAGCTTCTGTAAGAGGATTGAAAATTAAAAGGAAAATCAAAGAGAATTACTAGCATCATTTTTTTCTGTTGTGATCAGATTCTCTCATTTCCTACCACTCAATAGTATTTGCGCAACTAAGAGGAATACTGTATACTATCATTCGTTCCACTGACGTATCTATTGTGTGTGTGCATATAGTATTTAAGGGTGACTATTATACATGAGAGGTCAGCATGGACAGAAAAGAGAAGATATGAATTTTATTTCTGATTTTACCACTTCCTGCGATCCATCATTCTTGGACCTAATTTTCTGGCCCATTAAATTGGAGGGGCTAACATTTCCCCAATTTCTATTATAGTGTTGTTCTGAGGATCAAATGAAAGAATATATATGGAAGTGTGGTTAACTATGAAGTGCCTTTCGAACTTAAGGTTTGTAGTGGGTTGAGTCTCACCACTTGCCACGCAACCTTAGAACACAAGGGTACTTTTGGTTTGTGTCCCTTCCTTATTAAAAATAGTTTTCAAATTTAGTCAGCGTCCTAGGCTTCTTGGCTGGAAGAGTGTGTCATGATCGAGCACCTGAAAAGACACATTGACGTCTACCCTCTAGTTCAGATATTCGTTTCGTGAAGCATGAGTGTTATACTTGGTTAAATTCTAGGAAACTGGGTTGCATTTATTAGCTTGGCATAGAAAAAACAAAGTTCCACATGTGAGCCAAATTATTTTATAAGCTGTAAGTATAAATCAGGATTAAAGACTGAAATGTATTTATTAAATTTTAAAAGGAGGTATGTACATGCATTTTATAGTTCCTGGGGATTTAATTATATACTAAATATGGAAAATGAAAGTATTACTGGGCAGCGCTGAATGTTTTCTTTCACAAAATTCTTGTTGCTATATATCTCTGCTCTGGAGTGTCAGCAGTCTTTGCCGGAGGGACCTGGTGTTATGTGCTGTGCCAGGCAGAAACGGTGACCATCTTGAACAGATGAGTAAAGGAAAGAGTGCAGCATAACTCCCTTGCTTAGTAAGGGAACTAGGTCTACTCTTTGAGGTCAGTCATAGAATCTACTAGACGCAATGTACTTGTGCCAAAGAAAGGAAGCTTTGGAGAGTGAAAACTAGCTAACTCTTCTCCTGCCTTTTCACTCCCGCTGTTCTAGAATGACTGGTGGTGGTGGCTGTGCTGTGATTTTAAAGGTTATCCTGTTTTTATGGGGGAGAGTGGGTCTTTTGATGTGAGCTCATTCTTGGTTTATGTTTGTCAAGGTCACAGGTTTGCGGGATCATGACGATAGGGTACATGCAGCTGTAGAGGAGTTTGTCACTGCCTCGCCTTTCCTCAGCTCATGTGTATGGTGTTAGCCAGCTAGCTAGAACAATAACTTCAGGAGCTCTCCAGGCTCATTTACATTCCAGAATTTCAGAGCATGTGGCTCCACCGAGCAAGAAACAACAAAATAGAAAATGAGAAGAACAAAAGGGCAGGTTGGAGGAGGGGTAAAGTCATATGGCAGTTTGATAGATAGCCATTGACTATAGTTAGTGATTTATAATTACCCAGGGGTCAGGAGTTAGGGTTTCAGTTATTTTGCTATTTTGTTTTTTATGTAGCGTGAATTATATAAATCGTTGTATAAATCTCTTAAATTCATTATGAAAAATATGAGGGCTGAAAGTATCCTTAAAGATGATAAAACCAAAGATGTGTATTCTATAGATAAACTCAGGCCCGAAGACATTAAGTGACTTGCTCAAGGTTTTACAGCTGTTGCACGGTAGTGTCAGCAAAAAACCCCAGTGTATTATCTCCACCTTGATGGTTTCCCCCGCGCTGTACTACGTAAGGGTGCACATGCATATAATGCTTCGTCTATTTTGTATTTGTATATATGTTACACGTATGTGTCACAGAGTCACATTTACTTATTTACAGAGTGTTGCAGATTTAATTGTTCTTCCTTGTCTTCAGTTCCCTTGTCTTTTCTGCCTCTGCTCAGTGAATTGCAGTCTTGGGCTTGCCTTCTGTGCTTTAAGAGCATATTTGCGGTCACAGAGAGAGTCGGTGATGGTGGTAGTGCTGGGATAGGGGAATTCTAGTGCCTACTGGAATCTCATCGTCTCTGCAGTAGCATAAACAGCACTGAAATTTATTGACGATAGTTACATGAAATACATAGAATGTGAGTGGTCCTGTTGTGCAAACAAGTGTGATGATGTTGTTGGAGAAGAGGTCATAGAAGGTACCATCTTCCCTGCCTCAGCCAGCTCTGATGGCTTTAAAGAATCAAGATCTTGGTGAATTTCTGCGGGCATCCAAATTGGTTGAGTAACCGCCAAGACTTTGTTTCAAATGGATTTTAAGGTCAGCACATACAGAGGAGTGGGTTTGAGGTAGATTTACCAAGCAAATCATGGCATATAATAGAACACCTATGTCTTTGACTAGCCCTTGACCTTGGTTTGGTTCATTCTCATCTTATCAAAGTTTATTTGATTATGTTCATTATCAATTCATTATTTCATAAAATATAGTTGTACCAGTGCAACTAACATATGTCTGTTCATTCCACAAACCTTTACTTATTGAGTACCTACTATGTGCCCAGATACCCTTTTGGAAAACGGAGACTCTGTAGTGAATCAGGCAGAGGAATAGGCTTCAGTTCTTACGGAGCATGCATTGTTCTAATGGAAGTGACAAGTGATAGCCAAATGAACAAAAATAGTATAATTTTAGAGAGTAAGAACAACCAAGGAAATTGAGTAGTGTAAAGTGATAAAGAGGAAGGGGCAGAGTGGGATGTTTTTGATAAAGGGAGTCAAAAAAGGAGGCAATGCCCGAGCGAGCACCTGGGTGAGGTGAGGGACAGGTGAGGTGAGGTGAGGCTGGCTGCTGGTGAGGAGTCTTCTCACTAGAGGCAGCAGGTGCAGTCCTGCAATGGGAGCAATGCTGACATGTCCCAGCGCACCTGGAGCAGCCCAGAGAGTGGTAGTATTAGGACCAGGTCTTGGAGGGCTTGATGGAGCTTGGTAAGTGGTTGAGATTTCATTCAAAGTGTGACAGAAGCCCATTAAGAAGTTAGCATGTGTGTCAGGCCCACCCAACATCCTCCCAAGTTTTATACTGGAGACTGTCTTCCTCCCCATGTCTTCACTTTTGATTGAGCGCATCAGCTGGGACCTCTTAGATACGAACTAAAGCCACCTCTGACCTAGGTTTTCATAATTCGTTCCCAGAATCACCTCGGCATATTTTAAGGGTCCTCAAAGGAGATTTCACCTTTAGTCTTGCTACAGCAGTGTATTGCCCAAGCCCCTGAGATGCCCGTTGGACAAACTGGGTCCCTTGGATGTTGGGACTACAGTTTAGTCCTAGTTTCACGCCTGTCTGGACGCTTGGCCACCCATCCGATGATCATTGACACATTCCTTGCAAGAAGGACATACTTTATCTGGTTTCTTTAAAGCCAAATTGCAACTCTTCCATAAGGAAGGGCAAAGGCCTTCCTTCTGGGCCAGGGGCCTTAGTTTAAGCCTCTAACAAGCATTCTAGCTGTAAATAATTTAATCCAGCACTTATATGTCTTGATTTGGTCGTTTTTGTTTTGGAATCCATGTCACCTGACATGACCCGCTCCCTATTGGCCCTATTAGAACTGTACTTATTTCAGGGCTCTTTTTTATCTTAAGTGGTTTTTAGGTTATGAGATCCAAATTTAGACCTGCTGATAACACTTGGCTGGCACTGAGTGGAAGTCTGTATGTTTTAGGAAGTACAGTATTAGGTCATTTTAATCCTTTAATCTTCATGCATGCTAGATACTACTCAGATACTAGTCTGCTCTAACACCTACATTCCAGAGCATTTTTTTTTTCTGTGACATTTAAAACCTATCATGGTAACATATGGCACCAATCAGGTAGAGTGTGTTAACATTGACTTTTATTGCTTTTTTTAAAAACTGGATTTTACCTGCTTCCTGGAAAATGTTGGCCAAGGTAACTTACAGCGATGTTTTTGATATGCCATTTGCTTTTAGGTGTTAATTCTGTTCTGAGTTGCTCTGGACAGCTGGCACTAGAGGTCTGATGAAAACCTAAGTAGGTGGATTGGGGGGAGGGCAGTGTGGAGCAAGTGATCTTCATTATCTGAGTTCCTGTAATTATAAGGATTTACTAAGGAAGGAGAAGCTATAAAAATATTCGCTAATGAACTAACCACTTCCAAACTCTCTCCTAGCTTATTATCTCTCCATACTTAATACCAGGGGCTGCTCCTTCATCAGTTTTATGCAGCATTGAAAATGCATATTTTGCAAAAGATGCAGATTTCGTGAAGTCAGTGAAAGTGATGTTGAAGGACTCTTGGGGACCACACGTAGTCAGTGACACGTAAGGACCTGGCAGAATTAGGTGCAGCAGCTGCTGAAGAAACCCAATATAATATCTCCTTTAGTACTTCCTAGGTTCACGATGAAAATATACGATAAAGAGAGGCCCTTGGGGAAATCGATAAAACCTTTGGCTGTTTTTATAGAAGTGTAGAAATACTTTTATGATTGTTCTATGAAAATCCAACAGAATTCAGTGATGAAACATGAAAGAAAAACAATCCAAAAAACGAACAGTTGCTCACACTTGGTTCATTCTATGACTTTGCTGGTAGAAGCATCTAAGACATATTTGGTTAAACATAAGGTAAAATAGCTTTTTTCCCCATATAGTTCAGTCTCAATATTTTCAATATTATTTTCCAATATGAAATTCCATTTAGACCCTTTTTTACTATAAAAATCAGGTCCATGTTTTAAGTGGATTGTACTTTTTTTTAATTCAAGTTTATTGGGATGACAACTGTTAATAAAGTTACAAAGGTTTCAGGTGTACAACTCTGTAATACATCGTCTGTATATTACATTGTGTGTTCACCACCCAGAGTCAGTTCTCTTTCCATCACCATATATTTGACCCCCTTTACCCTCATCTACCACCCCTCTCCCCTTACCCTCTGGTAACCACTAAACTATTGTCTGTGTCTATGAGTTTTTGTTTGTTTGTTTGTCCTGTTGCTTTGTTGTTTTCAGTTTTATATCCCACATATCAGTGAGATCATATGGTTCTTGACTTTTTCTGTCTGACTTATTTCGCTTAGCATTATAATCTCGAGAGTCATCCATTTTTTTTTAAAGTGGTCTTTTTCTTGTACCATTCACATTCAGCTGATACAGACACCCTGCATATGGTAGCAACACCAGTTAGGCAGCTGGTCAGCCTTCTGATCTACTCACGTGTGGATGAGAATTAAGAACTTGACAACGGCAACACAACAGGTAAATGGTAGTATCAGTCATTTGCAGAGATGATGCTGAGACTGCCACCACTGTGATCTGTCTTCACTCCTTTTTCTAGGATTTGTAACTCCATCCTCATGCGTCCTCTCCTTTTTCCTGGTCTTCATGTACTTTCCATAGCAATTTTAAAAATCCATATTTTAAAATCTGATTCTTTGTCACATTCCTTTGGTGATCCTTGGTTATTGCCAAAGGAGCACACAGTTTTATTAGTGAGGTTAAAGAAAAAGCACAATAACTGTTTAGAAAATCCGGTGTGGGAGCAAATCATAAAATTTTTCCAATGGAATAGACTTGGTGTTGGATGGTGTGCTGTTAAAATTTATCCATGCTCTCCATTTTTCATTTGCCATGAACTAGAGCTCTTTATAGGGATTTCCATTTTATTAGTATTTGGAGTTCATTTACTGTATGACATTGGTACAAATGAGGTTTGAAACCCTGATTAGTAGGTGATTGGCCCAAAGATTACCATATTAAGTAGGATCTATTACTACCCTGAGACACATTTCTGGTTTTGACAGTGAAGAAAGGAATAGCTTCGGCTTTGCGCAAGAGAAATTTGATTCAAAAGTCAAAGCTGTTGTGAATGGAGGATTTATAGAGGGTCTTTTTTGATGGCATTTGGAGTTGATTTGGAATTATTGTGATGATAATGACTAATTCCAGATGGAATAAAACTTGTATCATCGAAACCGAGAGAGAAAGACCACAAAAATGTTCATAGGTTGGCCATTGCACATCAAATGCGCTATGATCTAATATTTTGGATTGCCGGTGCTAGAGAAAGAGAATACATATCTGCTGCTGTTTTGCTTTTGGAAAGCAGATGGCATCTTTTTAAAAATATCCTTGAAATTCAAGCTCTCTGGGTTGCTCATTTCATTTTCATGTTGGCAGTCAAAGGGAGTAACCACCAGGCTCTGAGATGTGGCATCTATGGCGCTTTCTGTGGATTTTGTTGGTAATATTTTTGTCGTAAATGTAGACAGTAGCCTTCCCAGAGAGCCTTAATACAGGACTCTCCGAATCTAGCATAATTTCAGGACTGAAGAAACCACAACATGGTATAAAAAGAAAAGCCCCAAAAATGTAGTAATTTGAATAAAAAGGAACCCAAAATAGGATGATATGGGAAACGTTTAGGGAATGATGAATTAAAAGTAACAAGACCCTCCAGTATAAGGCCCTCTGCAATGCATTCTTCTGTTCCTTACGCTAGCCATCTGCCCTTCTTTACTTGGAAGGTGAATTTGAGCAGATTTTCTTGCCCCTCTTATCTTTCCATTCAGAAAATGACTGTATATTTTTTGCTGTAAAGGCATTTAAAGAAAGAGACTGACACAGAATGTTCTGAAGTTAGCCTTGTATCTCTTCTGATTGACCAAAATGGTATAATATTTTGTAAGAATAACAAATACATATTTATACTTTGGCAACTAACTTGTTTGCTCTTTTCTTTACTGGATTCCTTGCATTAGAAAGGCGTTTTATATTTGGAGGGTTGTTACTCTGAGCTGATTTGGTTTCTATGTTGTATTCGTCTTCCTGATTTCCAATGAAATTTGTAGTGTTGCTCACTTTACACTAGGTCAGGAGTCGACAAACTAGAGCCCATGAGCCCAAATCTGGCCATCACCTGTTTCTGTAGATTTATGGGGACATAGCCACGCCCCTTTCTTTAGGTAATGCCTGTAGCCACTTTCCCCCAGAATTGAGTCGTTGCCATAGAGAGGGTAGGTAGAGATGGTACCTGTAGTGTGGTTTTTAGCTCTTTATCTTTTTTTTACATTTCTGTGGTCTCCTGGCATCTTAGAGGGTTATATCACAGGAGGCATGAGTTGTGTGTCTTTGTCAATAATACAATATGATATAATGACTTCCAAAGACATCTAGACAGTGATTCTAAGTCTGGATGCCACATTCAAATGGTGATACTGTATACTTATATTCACTAACAGAAAAGTTTTTTGTTTTTTTAAAAGATTTTTTGGGGGGAATTGGGGGATGGGAACAGTGTTGGGGAATTGGGGGAAGGGGAACAGACAAGTTGCTGTCTTTTTGTTCTTCAGTCTAGTTGTGGAGGACATTGCTTCACTGGCCCAAGTTGGCACCATCATTGCACTCTTCCCGGGCAAGGCAGATCAGTTGCCGGCTTCTGGACGGTCACTCATGGCGGCTGCTGGCCACTCATGTTGGCTGCTGGCCACACACGGTAGCCATGGCAACCCACTGCAGCAGGGGCTGCAGCCTATGCCATCGCCGGTGACTCATGGCAGCCCAGCTCTAGGTTGAGCTGTTGTTCAGCCTCTTAGCTGTGGAGGGCAGTGTCACTGCCCCCTATGTGGGATCCGAACCGGGGCCCTCTGGCGTCCCAAGCCAGTTCTTAACCAACGCGCCACTCGGCAGGCCCCAGAAAAGATTTTGAGACATATAACTAAATTAATAAATCAAACCAGATTCAAACCTATGTTTTCCTGGGAAATGACGACTGCCAGTTGTGAAGACAGTGACCCTTAGGGAGTCTTCTCATTGTGTTTAGACTGCCTCTGTAATGAACAAGGATAGCGTTTGATGGGGGGAGCCCCAGATCAGCGCTGCGCAATGAGGAGTCATTTTAGCCCTGGCTTACGTGCTTTCCTGGTAATCGGAGTGAAGTGCCTATGCAATCCAGTAACCAGGGGGTTTTGCTGAAAACAATGAGAAACTTTAATTTTCCAATAGTTTACGATGGAAAGTAACTGGCAGCCTCTGTCATGCATGACCATGCTTAGGGCTCCATCCTGATTTCCGGATTACATTCATGAAACAGTCATTCAGGTTTCAAGATTCACGATTTGTAGCTTAATAAGGTCAGACAAGTCTTCCTTAGACTCCTTGGATTTGGAGAAGTACAGGTTTATTGAAGTACCTATAAAATTTGAAGTTCTGTTCACCTTGTAGAACCTGTGTGATTTATAGTCTAGGATTCTTTGTGGGAAGAAGGAAGCTCTTTGAAACTTCAACGAACGTTGTCGCTGAGAAGGACTGCTGACCAGTGTGGAGAAGGGGGCTGGGAAGAATGACACAGGAAAGTATCAGGGATAAATCGGATACTTTTCCAGCTTTCTCTGAGGTGTAGCTCTTGGTAACTGGTTTAGAATGACTTAGTAAAACCCACAACCATGGGACTCTGTTCACACACAGAGTGGGGTAAATAGCACCTCTTGTGGTTGTGCTGCCCAACCTCAGTTGCAACGGACGCCAAACTTAATACCAAAACACATTATATTGTTGTTGTAGTTACACTATCTGGACAGTTGGATTTGATTGCCCCACTTTGCTCCTTAAAACCCAGAGCTCAGAATTGGAATTGTCTGTGCTTATTCCTGCCACAGCGAGTGAGGTGGGGTAGCTTGATATAGAACCCAGCTTGAGTTCTAAGTTTAGCTTCCCATCGCGAGCCAGCAGTGAAACCTAGAAGTATTGGTTTTCATGGAAGCAGCGTGGAAAACCTCAGCAGTCCCCGAGTCTCTGCTGAAATGCACATGTGTCTGAGCTCGGAGCGGCAGGACCAGCTTTCACAATGCTACTTTCATAAGATTGGCTTGGGCATGGTGAGGCTGTGCTTCCAAGGCTTCCAGTGACGGTAAAAGACAGCACCTTGGACTTCAGACAGCTTTGATGGCAGGCGTTCAAGCTTTGTTCTAGCAATATCTTTTCAACAAGGCCTCGTTTGGTATCTGATAATAGCACAGAATTCAATTTTAAAAAGCAGCTCCCTTCCTGGCTAGCTTCATATGCAAGTGGGAAGAGGAGGGTGCTGGAGGGATTAGCCATTTTGCCAAGTGTATGCACGAACACAAGTAGGCTCCTTCATACGTGCCCAGATCCCCACCAGCTGTGTGCTTTCACAGGGGGGTGAGGGTTTTCCTCTGACGTAGAGACATTCCAGATGGACAAGAGTGTAAATGCCAGGTTGCATTTTTTTAGGGGCTTACTAATGGAGCCACAGCAGATTAAGAGAGGGGAAAAAAAAGGATGACTGCATATATTTGTAGGGAAGTGTGGGCCAGACACCATTAGGTTTGCCATTCATGAGGTCCTCTTCTACGGATGTTTTATAAACTAATTGGATATTTTCAGCTCTTTCCAAGGAACAGAAAGGAGATTCTTAATGTCACCTTTTGTTGAAATGATATTTCAGGCAACCTTTTAGGAAAGCCACTAATTGAATCTAGGTTTTAAAATTCATTTTTAATTTTGTTTTAGGGCAAAAGATAACCAAACAAACAGTTCAAAAAAACCCACCCAAATTTAATTTATATACATTAAAAAAAGACTTTCGTTTGGAAGGTGGGCTTATTTTACGCGTGGCTTTTCTTTCTCATCTAAACCTGTGTACATGTTTTAGCAGAGAGAGGTCTAGTAGACAAAGCATTTCAATGTATTTTCATGGCTTTGTTATTCATGGCACTGGTGGCATATTTGTGTTTTATTGCGACTTTATTCTCTTGTGTTTTCTCTTGTGTAAAGACAGCGCCATGTGTTAAGTTATCTCCAAAATGTAGTTTTTATTTGTCTTTACATGAATTATGAAAAAAATAGGTTTCTATGATGTTTTCCCTTCAGTTTTTAAATACATTTGAAAATACAGAGGGTGCCAAACAAATGTATACACATTTTAAGAAAGGAAAAAAAATATTAAAATTACGCTGAGGGTAACCACTTTGAGCATCTCTTGTAATAATTGCAGAAGTCAAACGTGACTTTGTATTCATCTTTTGTTATCGGTATATATTGAGTATTGCAATTTTAATACAGTTTTTTTCTTTCTTAAAATGTGTATGCGTTTGTTTGGCACCCTCTGTGTATATCTGCTTTGATCAGAATAGCTCTTCTCTGCTCTCATGATCTTCGTTCAGCCCCAGTGAAGAAATACATTTCACTGCGTATCGACATTTCACTATATTATAGGAAGTGCCCCAGAGTTCTGGAATGTGACTTGCTTCAGCTGCTGTTGGGTGGTTAATGGCTCAGGACACTTGCCAGCTGCCATGGTTTGCTGGCTATGTCAGACCTTTGTAACTTCAGACTCAAGAACCTGGTACTTATTTTTGCCCCTTTATTAAAGGCAGGTACCGTGTTTACAAGTTCATTGGCTCCAGACCCCCATCAAGAGTTTTCTCTAGACAAAATGTTTTGCTTTGCAGAAAGAACTTTTTCATTTACCAACATGGCGTTGTAAAACTACAGCAACTGTGTCTTCCATTTATAAATAAGCATTTGGATTTGGCTTTCAAAACCACATGGATGCCTAATAAATATTCCTTTGGAGTCGTGACTTTTATTTGTGCTTTGAGCCTTGTGTAATATTCTTTAACCCCGAAACAGGCAGAGCTGGACATTAGGGCTTATTTCTTCATTATTCCCCATTGGGCCTCTGTGAGTCATATTGTGGGCATAAACAGAAGAAAATGTATAATTGCACAACCTCTCTTCATCCACAATTACTGGATAAAATAATTTGTAATGTACACTGAACATCTTTGCTTAAAGGAATTTGCAAAAACATCTTCAAAGACAATCCCTGTATCTCTCAGTAGAGGCTCAAAAATTCCACTTCCTTGGATATTTCAGGAATAGTAGATTGGATTGGTCCTAGTTGGCTAATTATGAGGTTCTCACTATTTGCATCTGATAATTTAACTTCATCCCTTCCCTGGCACTTTTTTTTTTTTTACACCCTATAAATATTATGCCTTTTATGTTTCATTTCTCGGTTTCTGGCAGTCTATAATTTGTGTATATCTTAGAAAATATTGTATATCATCACAGCCTTTTGGAAACCAAGAAAGGAATCAAAGTAATAGCCTGATCCATTGCAATTATTTCCATATTACATCAAAGTTTAACCACATTATGATGTTGGGAGGGGGAGATCTATGTTCTTATGGTTAGTGTTTTTGTTGTTGTTGGATTCGTGTTTTAACGCTTGAAGGCAACAATAAAAATCAATGTTATTGGTATGGGCCACCCGGTTTGCTAAGCCTAAGTATCAACAATCACACTGACAAGTATTTATGGGTGGCACTAATTGATAGGGAGAAGGTATTCAGGAAAAGGAAAGCAAGTTGCGGGGAGGAGAGAGGGAAGTAGGGGAATGAAGGGATAGTGTGCCTCCCGTAATTCACCCAGTATCATCCAGGCCTAGAGCCACCCAGGTTCAACTGGAAAAAAGGCTATTTGGATTATTTTTCATTTGTTCAACCAGTTGTTCAACCTACCCTGCAATAGGGAACATACACTCAAGCTAGGTACCCTGCTAAAAGTTAGGTCTGTATGGTTGAGTTTCCTGGGGACAGAGGCAATGGACACAGTCACAGCTCCCCATTGGAGCCATTCAGATCCGTTGCCTCCAACTTGAATAATGCGCACAACTTGGCCCTGTTTACGTGTAAGCTGTATAATATCTTAAAGCCAACGTCATTGTTTTTCCCTTCTCCAAGTACAGTCTGTTTTGATCTACAGAGGGAATATTTTTAAAAAGTGGATGTCTAAGAATGTAAACACTTGGGCGTGGAGATGCCGCTGTGTAATGGCTGACTTTTTAATCTGTTCTTTCCTGGCTTCTAAGGTCAAAGGGCTTTTCTTTACCTATTATAGTGCATGGCTTAGGACTCTTCAAGTATCCTTTTTCTGGGTTTTATTTTGACTTTCTAAATAAAGGACGGAAGGACTGAAGGAAAAGTTGCCGGGTAAAAATATCCCGGAGGGTGCTAGAACTTGCAGTGGAAGCCATGGTCAGGACAGCCACAGTCACAGAGGGAAGGGGTTTCTGTTTTATGGGCCAATAAATTTCAGGCCACCCGCTTGCCTTACCCTTCAGGCCTGTTGGTGTGTGTTTGTCAGATTCTATTAATTACACCCAGTTGCTTGCGTCTACTATTATCTAGAGTCTTCAAGAAATGGGAGATTTCATATTTAGTGTTTTTATAGGAGGGCGCATAATAAAGGACAAAAGTATGCTTTTCTGAGAGCCATCTCTTTTGCAGACTGTTTTCTAGAAGTGAAGGTATTTCTGATATCCAGGTGCCGATTATGGGAAATGTCTTCAGCTGAGTTAGTTTAGCTTTATCGCCATGACGTTTCAACTATGTAATTTCTCATTACTCTTTGTAAACATGAAGATTACCCCTGTTTCCTTTTATAAAAATAACTTTGTATATTCCAGTGGACTCTATTTAGATGAAAGGCTTGACAACACTTCCACCCAGGATTTTTATAGCATTGTCTATAAATTGGAGGTCAAGAGCATGGATTTTGAATCCCGATTGCCACATTGACTAGTGTTGAAATCTTGCAGAGTTTACCCATTCTTTTCTCACCTCAGTGTCCTCATCTTTAAAACAGGAATACTAATCAAATCTCAGGATGGTTGTGAGAATTAAATGAAATAATGCACATTAAAATGCCTAAATAGTGCCTGATGTGTAACAAATGTTGGCTTTATTGTTGATGGAGAGTGTGTGTGTGTGTGTGTGTGTGTGTGTGTGTGTGTGTGTGTGTGTGTGGTGTTGTGTTGTGTTTACCCCAGAAGTGGTTTTCTTGAATATTCAGGGAGGGAAGAGTATATAGTATAATTTGAGGACAATTATAATCAATGTTAAAATTGATATTTAATTTGTAGCATTCAAATTTGTATTTGTCAAAAGGAGGGGACAACACTTTTAAAAGGTTAACAAACTCCTGCCAAATGTGAGAAAGGAAACTTCACAAAAACTTAAGAGCCCATTGTTTTCTTTGGTTGAAATTATCCTTAGAGTCATATGGACCTTAGAATATATATGTGAATACGTATGATTTTTGTATAGACACTTTTTCAGACAGTCTGAACAGTTATTAATTGAATGCCAAGTATGCATAAAACACTATGATATATCTAGTAGAGAGTTAGAGATGAGAAACCTCATTTGGTAAGGGATGTTAATCAAAAGGAAGTTTATTCAGTCTCAGAAATTAAATTTCTTGGCATATGTGGACTATGGTATGGTTCTACCATGCCTAGATGTAATTTTACCTTTCAGGTAATGAAGTTTAAAAATTCAGGTTACAGAACCATCGGGTGCTTTATAGTTGCTAAGGACAATCCAATTTAAATAATGGATCAACTATTAAAAATTGTAAGTTCATGGGGGGAGGGGGGTTGTTACTTTGTGAGGGGTGTAAAGGATAACTATTGCATTGTTCTGTACACCTGAAACTAAAAAAAATAAAAAAATAAAAAATTGTAAGTTCAAAGCCAAATGGGAAGCATGTTCTTACCCAGTGATGAAATAGTTATAGCTTAGACAGAATTCCTTATTTAAAACCTGTGGTATTACACGATAAGTGTAATTATTGAGGCTTCAGGGACACGATTTTTTTGAGGCACTTCTTTCTGCAAACATGTCTTGCAAAGAGCAGAGAATTTCAGTGTCAAGTACCTTCCTTCCCCTTTCAGTTCCTCTTTCTGCCCGTCCCCTCCCACTATGGTTTCTGATGGCTTCTTGCTACTGGATACCATGAATTAATTACTGTATAATTGCTTAATAGTTGGGGGTCTTGTCACATGAGTCGCCATCTGATTTAATCCCCACAGCAACCCAATGAGTTAGGTACTTGTAGCACCATTTTACCAGGAAGCTGCAGCTCACTGAGGTTGATCAAACGGTCTGAGTGCCCGTAAGTGGTACTGGAGGAGCTGGGGTCTCAACAAGGCCGTGTGGGTCCCACAGTAAGTGCTTGCAGGTGACATCCATTGCTGCTGTATCCCATAGCCTTTGGTGAAATGTTTTCTCACTCTGTCCCAACTGGTTAGGAAATCAACTCGTGTGCATTGCATATGAATTGCACCGCCCAATGGCGGTTATGGAATTAGCTCTTGGAGACTATCTCTGGCCACTTCATCCTTTTCCTACCTTTTCCTAAAGCTATTAGCAACCTATGCTTGCCTTGCCCAGGCTGCTCTTCCAGACCAGTCAAGCTGCTGCTCCTGGTCAGAGCATAGGGTCTGGCCTCGTGAATGAAATCGCCGTCAAATAATGAAGACCTGCGCACCGCTGTAAAAACTTCATAGATGGGGAAGACGCAGTCTTGTAGTTGACTTTATAAATATAAATTGGACTGGAGTGCACATTCTTGACTTTGGCTGTTTGACTTCCTGTAGAAATGGGGACCAGTTTACTATTATCTGTTGATGGGAATGGAAGTTATTAGCACACACATAACATCCTTCTCTGCGTATCTTTTAGTCTCTTCCAAAGTTTGATACCTTTGGGTCACTTGCTTTCCTTCTTCCCCTGGTATTACAAGATGTGCTACTTCGGGATCTTCCTCTGCACACAACTGTGGTTCTGGGGATGACATATCTGCATGTGGGGGCATCCTTGTTCTTAAGAAAGGTTGTGGGGGATGAATTAATGCTCATGGGGACAATGGGAGCGTATTTCTATATCATTACCTTCGATATTTCAAAATGGAAGGCGCTGTAGATTAATTATCATCATTTGATTCTGTTGATTCCACTCATTTACTTCAGATGAGATATGAGTTGGCAATTTGGTGGCGTGTATGAACTGCTGGTCCCCTCCGATAACAAAGACTGGAGCTGGGAACTAACCTCCTGGTTTTTACCTTGTAGTTTGTTTGGTGAAAGATGGCTAGCGGGCAGGGCACAAGCATTCCATGGAGTTGTGGGGGCGTGCCTGTTTATTTTGGTTTCATCTGTGAGCTCACTCATGTGTCCCTATTCAGTTCCTCTTGACCCAGGCTGCCAGACATCAGAATAATCTGCATTCATTTGTTAAAGATAGAAACGTTTTGGGTCACAGTTTCCAGCCCCGTTTTCCCAATTCAGTAGCCAAGGTCTCCGTTAGCCCAAACACTAAGCAGGGTAAAAACCCATCAGTTTGGAGTCCTTGAAGCGATTCTATTGTTGTTGTCCCCAGTGCCCTCTTTGCAATTATCCAGATCTTTTTGTTACCCAGAGGCAGAGGTTTCTCCTTCTTCTCCAGTTAACTCTTCTAGAACCTTTTCCACCTGGACATTTTTTTCATGTTTCCATTCAAAGCTGTTTCTGCAATTTAAGTACCTTTTCCCTGTGGGAATGGAGAACAGATGGCTTATAGGGTAGCCCTCTATATAAGCCCCCAGTGAAGCCCTCTTATTATTCTTTTATGTAAATTAAGTGGTACATTTCCTGTCCTTTTAGGTTTTTCACTCCTTTGTTACTAAAAGTGTGGTCTTCAGACCAGTAGTGCTGGGGTCCCCTGGGAGCTGGCTAGACATGCAGAATCTTGGGCCCCACCCCAAACCTAATGAGTCAGAATCTGCAAGGAAATCTCCAGGAGATCCTAAGCACGTGAAAGTTGGAGAAGCACTGCTTTATTTTATCCTTTCATAATTTGGTTATTTTCTCTGTACTTTTCTCTAGTGTGTCTTAACAGTGAAGACCAAAGCTAGACGTGTTACTATTATAATGATGGCTCGGATATTACCAAGCAAAGTGGAAATATTTATCTATCTCAAATTCCTGTTAATTTAATACCCATGATGTTAAAATATTTCAAACTACTGTTGACCCTTGAACAGCTTGGACTTGAACTGAGCAGATCCATTTAACACATGGATTTTTTTCAATAAATACTGTCAATGTATTTTCTCTTCCTTAGGATTTTCTTAATATTTTCTTTCCTCTAGCTTTATTGTAAGAATACAGTATATAACACATATAACATACAGAATATGTGTTAATCAGCTGTTTGTGTTCTAGGTAAGGCTTCTGGTCAACAATAGGCTATTAATAGTTAAGTTTTAGGGGAGTCAAAAGTTATGAGAATTTTCAACTGCATGGGGGCCTCCCATGTTGTTCAAGGCTCAACTGTAAATTGACATGTATTCTTCATTTACAATAAATTTGTAGTCTGCAAAGACGTTTTTTGGTCTTTTTCTGCTGTGTGTTTACCTGTCACCTATAGAAGTCCCCATTTTGTGGTTAAGTTGGCTGCTAGGACTCTTGCTTTGTATTTATACTGAATACCACCCTGTTTTTCTTCTGCTATTAGGATCATTTTGCTTTTCTAAATAGTTGGACTCTTAAGATTTTAATGACTCATGGTTAGAAAGTATACTACTTTGGGGTGAGGAGACCCCAAGTCTCACCTCAGCGCTACTGCTAACCAGTTTCATGAGCTCGGGCAACTCATTTCATGATGATTCTAACTGTATATGGTCAAGGAAGTTCTCATTATACCAGGCCTGGAACTGCTTTGATTGTTCCATTCATATTTACTCATATATACGGTGACTTGGTCATGTAGTGGAAGTCACCTATAGAAATGGGAGTGGAGCATCTAAAACAAAAATTGGAATAATTATCCTCCAGATGTATATTTTGATTAGTCATTGTACCATCCTCCTCACCACTTTTATAGGACTCGCAGGTGGGAAAAACTTGCTGTGTGGAGTTTTGGTGGTGGCCTCCTTTCATTTCTTGGATCTATCCCTGGAAGAAATGCTAGCCACCCACAAAATGGCCAGAGGCAGGGCCAGAGGCCACCACAGTGAAGAGTCCCAGTGTATTTACTTAGTCAAATTGTTCTCAAGTCACCTTCCTCTTGACTGACTTTCTCTAGCTCTGCATCAGAATGGGAAATGAGCCAGGATCTGGTTGCTGGCAGTCCTCGCACCTCTGTTTGAAACACTGGGAAGGCCTTTGTTTCTCTACTGGAAGTTCTCTAGGCTGGATCCAAGGAGAAATGACTTGTGGCAAGTTGGTGGCTATATTGATGGGCCCTGTTGGGTACTGCTGATGGTTTGGGAGTGAGGAGAGCTCAGACTTGGGGGACAAGAAGAAAGAGGAGCATCTCTGAAGAACTAAGGCTTGCTGTGCACATTTCCGTAGTCATGCTCTGCCTTATATTGTTATGGCAGGAAACAGTGAAGAAACCAATGAACAGGTAAGCCATTGCCCACTTGTGACATGGTTTTACAGGAAAAATTTAAGGCAGTTTTTGAGCCCAATTAAGCCAAGCTCATCATAGGGCTGTTAATGAAGTGTTAATGATAGCCTGTCGCTGTTTGATAGTAATGGCAAAATTGCATGGTTGGGTTTTATTTTGAAGGCCTTTTGTCAGCGTCTCAGACTGTGGTCTCAAAAGAATAGAAGCTATTGTTTTCTTTGTGTAGTTGGGGACCACAACAGCTCCTGTGGCTATATTTAAAGAGGAGCTGTTCTTACTGCTGTTACCTTAGGAGTCAATCTGAAAAACTTTGTGTTTAGCCACCCGGAAATCAACTTGTTCTTTCTGGTCATTGTCTGATTTTTCAGAATTTTGAACCCTATGTACTCTCATTGGTGATGGTATATATGTGCACCCTTCCCTCCACTCTGCTATTTTTTTTCAAGTTGAAGTTTAGGATGAATGGACCTAAAAGTGTCCTCCTGGGAAGACATCTTAGAAACAGCAACTGGAATTTTTATCTCAGTCTTTGACTTTTTTTGTTGTTGTTAATAAATCATCTTCCAAGGTGGGTATTTATTTCCTGAGTAAAACCAAAACAAAACAAAACAAAAATACCTCTAGGAAACAGTATTCTGACTTAGGAGTAACCTCTTAGAAAGCAAAGTTAGTTGATTATTTTTTAAAATGCAACTAATTCTGGAACAGAAGGGACCTCATCCTTAATTTTATCTCTTTATTATTATTACTTTTTTTAACTCCTAGATATTTGAGGGCAGTGAGCATGACTTGTCGTCACAAGTAACATAAGAAGAGTGTCTTCTTGTTCAGAAGACCCTTCTCTTGTAATCTCACTGAGTTTTGCAAATAATCTAAAGGACTAGGCATTTTCTCCATTAGATTAAATTGTGGAGGCAAGTGAAGTCTGATGGCTTGCCCAAGAACCATACAGAAAGTAATGGCTAAGCTGGGCGAAGATACAAGCCTGCGAGCGATAACATGTATTTCCCTGCGGGGTTGCTCTCTTTTTCACAGTCAGAATGCGTTGAACCGCTGGCACCCTGCTACCCTTCCTCAGACTGTGCTGCTTTGGCCTCCGTACTGCCCGATATTCTCCCCATTCTAGCCATTTGTTGCTTTTGCATTCTGTCCAGAAGGCTCCTGTTCACCTCTGGAGGAGAAGCGTATGAAAACATGGGCCAGGACTGGTGAATCGGGTTAACTGGTTGTCTTCTAGTAGAAGGTGGTGAGGGAACAGGACCCAGCAGACTTAAGTTTCCATCAGTGGTAAGTTGGGAAAGGCTGTGAGCGTGGAGAGGCACCCACGGGGGCCCTGCCACCATGGGCTGCAGTCAGAAATCAATGAAGGCCTCAGAACAGGAATGCCCCTTCCATCTCGCTGTTCCCTGGACCCCAGACACAGTTGACAAGCGCGTTCAGTGGCTTCTTACATGTCCTCAGCTAAAGGCAGGAGCCCTGGAACACGGTTTCTCAGCCTCTACGCTGTTGACACTGTAATATCTTTTAACTTGACCAGATCACTCTTTGTTGCGGGTGGCTGTCTGGTGCACTGTAGGGTGTACCAGTGTTCCTGGCCTCTCCCCACTGGATGCCAATAGCCAGTCCCCCGCCTCACCGCAGCCCCAGTTGTGACAACCAGAATGTCTGCAGGCATTGCCTTGAGGGGAGACATTCCTCCTGCCCACGCACATTGAGGACTACTGCCCTGGAGATTTTGTGAAACGCTCGGAGGCTCGGTGAGCGGGTTTCAGCCAAAGCCCAGCTGGCTGCAGTGGGCCTGAGGGTCACCTTCACAGACCCCATTTCTCTCTGTGGGGACTGTGATCCCCTCAGGGTCACTGATAAATATTCTTCATAAGGATCCCTTAGTCAAGAGCTGTCACCACTTCATAATTAAAACTTCGGTGCAACTGTCCTCAGGATGCTTCTGGCTCAGCCAGACAACCAGCTCAGCACCCCACTAACATGAGGCAGCTTAATTCTGCATGCTGTTAGGGAACTTGGCAGCAAAGGCCACTTACCGAATTCCAAAGAGAAGGGCTGAGATGTCAGATAATGGAGAAGAGAGGGAACAGGAGCAAAGTGAAAGTGAGATTTGAGAAATAAAAACGGAGGACCAGGGCCTTGGGTCAGTGGGTGAAAGGCCAGCCCCACTTGGTCCCCTGGAAGCATTTTGCCTCCTTAAGGAGATAAAGAAGGGTTTGCAGTTACTTGGAAATCCGCACCATTGTCTGCTTCAAAGACCTTAGAGATGTAAGCAGTGTATATATTATCAATTATTTCAGATTATCTTTCCGATTTTTTTCCCTTCCCCTTCCAGCTGCCAACGATTAGACGTGTGCATCTGGCAGCTATTTCAGATTTTCGTCAAGTTACTCAGGCAGCATTGACTGGCTGTGTCACGCTCCTGTTCAGTTTCTTCAGATGAGAGATTGGGGAAAATAATTCGGAAACAAAAGCCACCCAATTCCTCCCCCAACAATTAGAAACATGCTTTTGAACCTGGAAATAGTACACAAGAACCTCACAGAACACCCATTTAAGCCTATTCATCAGGATTTTTTGTGAATTCTTTCATGTCGCATAAGTCTTTCGTTAGCTACTTAGAAAAGGGTGGGGGGCTTCAAGCTTCTGATTGCTTCTGGCCTCTCGGTGGTGGTTCTGTAGATAGCATTAATTTAAGATCTGCTCAGAGATAGGCTAATGCTATGTGTCCTAATATTTAGCTCATGCTGTTCTCTTGGTAGGCAGGTAGGCCTGTGTCTAAAATCGTATTACAGCCATAGTTTAGCTTTACGACCGCTACTTCTTCGTTTTGTTCTGGCATTTTCCCATCCCTGCCTCCTGTCTGAAATAACTTTGTTCCTCTTCCCAAGACACATTCTGATCTTGGCTTCAGCTTCAGTCCTTGACTGTCATCTGCTCTGTGGATTCATTCTTGCTTGCTAGTTCCACCAGGGCATTTTTGGCTGGTGTGTATTCAGGTATCCAGGGAAGATGTGAGATCCAGAGATTTCTAGTTCTTAAATAAGAGTGGTTTCCATCAGAGCTAAGGTTGGAGGACTTACTCTGTATCAATCACAATGATAAGAATTTTTCATGTATTATCTCATTTAACCTCTGATAACCCTATTAAATGGGTACCTTGCCCCCGATGTTACAGATGAAAACATGGAGATTTAGGAGGGTTAGGAACTTGCTCAAACTCATAGAGAAAACAATGAGAGAAGAGAGAATCTAAGTTGTTTTAGTCTCCTTGTAAATTTTCACTTGGAAATAAGTTTTGCGTTAAAATCGATCGATCTTTTAAAAGCATAACAGCTCCATCTTCATTCTCAAAAGAACTTTTTTTGTTTTTTTTGGATTGAGTTTCCTAAATTACATTTTAGAATTCAAAGTGGCATGCAGGTTACTCATATATCACTCAGGTAGAGGCAACTCAAGGGAAGCACACGTTTATTGCATTACTTTATTGCAAGCAAAGTTATAGCTTTTTAAAACATGACCCAGTTAAACAAAGGTCCCACCTGTGGCACTCTGTAATCTAAGATGGATGGTACAGTTTTCCATCCTCCTTAACATTGACTTTTGTTTAAGCATTGCTCTCATAGCCCAGAAATCTTTATGACTTGCGTTTCTTTAACAAGAATTCTTAAGAGAAAACGAATGAGAATTGGGGGTTGAATATATTTGAAATACGCTGCCATATACTTGTATATTTATGACCAGTTTCAATTGGTTTCAGAGAGTGTTCTTTCATTATTTAGACCATTTAAAAAAACAAAAAACAAAAAAAGAAAGAACAGCTCACTTAACTTCAAAGAATCCCGGATTTCCACCCTTGGTATTCTCAATGCAAGAAGGCATTTAGGCTAAAACCTTTTTGTTTGTGATTTATGATAATGGTTTCCAGGAGATGTTAATTAGGCGTTTGTCCTAGGGAAACTCTTCTACTGAGCTTGAACTTTCTAGGAAGAGTTGGGGTTGGCCCTGTCCTCTGGTAGGGCCAGTTTAATGACCCAAAAAACCTACAGGAAGGACCACACAGCCCAGGTACCTCGTGGTTCCCTGTAAAGACGCTTGTTCAGTTCAGTACATTTTTCTTGCATTACCAAGTTCTTCCATAAAGTAAACCACAACCTATATTATCGGGGACTCCGACTAAAACTTGTGGTGAGTAGGAAATAGATTAAACATAGGTTTTCCCTTTTCTCCAGCTGCCAAAAGTGATGTCAGTGGTGTTAATGGTCCTTACCTCAGCCCGCTGCAGACCCAGGGCTGTCTGCAAACCTGTTCTAGCCTCTGGGTCCTGTGCCTCCCAGGAAAGCTGATGATGGTTGATAAGAAACAATTGGGTAGCCAGACAATTAATTACTCAAATATAAAGTCAGGCACTTGCTTTCTTGAAGCAGTTTGTGACCCAACTCCAGGGAGAAGGCAAAGATGCAAAATCTATTTAGTGTTTAACAGAAAAAGGAAAGGCAAGGGGACTAGGTCTGCTTGATTTCCTTTTACCTAAATACAGAAATGGTATGGTGAACACTTTTTACCACCTCTACACCATGTTGTAAACTAAGTTGTGATTTTAATTTAAGTCTCCAGGTTTATATCAAAGACAGACTGACAAAACCTGTATCCTCTATTTTTGAGCATTACAAAACAAAAACCAACCAAAACTGATGTGAAATTTTAATATAAACCTCAGAAGTGGAATGTAATTCCTATGAGGAAGAACACATTGCAGAGATAGCTCCTGTGATAGCAGAAGAAAGACTGACGTTCAAAACTTTCTTACTCAGGTAGGGAAGATGGTATCATATTACCTTTGTGTCTTTGAGTAACAGGTTTATGTTGGTTGAGCCCTGTTAAAACTAACGCTTCCTGTCCCATAGCACATGTGGTCTGACTTGAAATGTGGGGGGATTGTTTTTCTGAGTTTCTCTACCTTAACTGCCCTATATATGGGGATATATTATAATTTTGGTAGAAGAGAGATTTGAGACATTTTGATTTACCTTTGAAGAGGGGGCGTTACAGTGTTGATCCCCGTTTGGGTTTTATCTTTTAATCACCTTCCGCTTTCTCAGCATGCTCTCTTGTTCATAAAAATAATGGGAAATCACTAAAGTGAATATTCTTTGGCTTAACATATTTCTGGATGTTTATTCAGATTGCCTTAATACATCAGTGACAGAATACATTTAATTGTTGAGAACCATATGTTCTCATTGTTGCTGTTTGAATCTGCCTCCCCCATGGCTCCCTAACTCCCTTGAAAAGTTTCCAGACCCTCCTCCCGCGCTTGGTTGCTGAGGAAGGAGAAATGCACAGGGCTGACAGAATTCACCCAGCGGACCACAGCGGGAGCCCACAGGCTTGACGGTCTGTCCTCGGTCACTCCCTCTCTCCTTTCCTTTTCATACTACGTGTGCCTTTCTTCATTGGTGGTCTCCTGAAGTCACCAGCTTTGCCAGAAGGTCTTTCCCTGGGACAAAAAGGGAACTGGAGCGAGATGGCCTCTCACATGTTGGCAGCTCTCCCTGAATTTTCTTCCTTGGCAACCCCGCGCACTAGAAGGGCTGGCCGGCAACCTTGTTATTTTCACCAGCCCCGTCCCATGTGACCTGCACCAGGCGAAAGTGCTATTTAAGCAGCAAAGCTGGCTTGGCTGGTCCGTTGCCCTTTGCCCATTTAAGACCATGAAACCAAGTCTTTCCAGCTCAATTCTGGCCTATTTTCAAAGACATTGGTTTCCTTTCTTTCGCTAAAATGGCTTTCTCCTTGCAACATACAGTAGCAAACATTTTGGTCTTCCCTGTAACTTCGCTCAATCCTAACTTGCGATTTTATTTGTACATTATGTTTGGTGGTTATGGTCTGAAGGCTTTTAAAATGCTTTTTCCCCACACTCCCCAGCTGTGCCTTGTGAAAAGCAGAGATGCTTCCCCGGTCCCAGACTTGCAGCTCTGTGGATGTAGCTTTCCTTTTTCCTGGGCTGATGTCCGTAGCTAATAGAGCTGGGCCGATAACGCTGCTTCCTCCCCGGATGCTGCCGTCGAAGCTGCATGGTGGGACCCCAGCTCTACGCCAGGAAATTCCTTTAATTAGGGGTGTCACAGTCCACCACGTGGTCTGGTTTATCCATCTGAGATTCCATAGCATGGACGTTAAAATGAGGCACGCTCTACACTACCAAACTATAAATATATTTGAGATGAATGATTAATAAAAACTTACTGGGCCCATTTGCCAGGTTTCAGGTATCCTTAAAAACGGTACTTTTGCCATGTTTTATAAGGTGTTTTGTTTCATTAATATGGAAGCATTCCAGAAGGCTTGATCGGCTCTACGTCAGTGGTACCATGAATTAATTGCACCAGCATCAGTGAGGCAGCTGAAGAAATGGATTGTGGTGGTGGTGGGAGTGGTATGCAATTGAATATAATTGCGTGACATAAAAAATGAGCCGACCTGGGAAGAGAAGATACAGAGAGAGATGTCACAGGTGCCATGCTCAGCATCCTTCAAGGGACAGGGCCACCCACCCACCTCTCTGCTTGCGTGTTCCTCCCACCCTATCTCCCTCTAGGATTCCCAGGGGGTGGGAGTCTCTTTCGGCTCTGAGAGGAGTGATTCTCCTCTCCTGGTTCTTCCAAATACTTTGCATGTGCCATTCCCTTAAGGAGTTAGGCTTTTGGAAACCAAAGCCAGGAAGCCAGAGGCTTTTTTTATTGTGAAACTGCCATACTTGCCCCCTACACAATGAATCGGGAGGACAGGAAGAGGATAGCCTACTTAGAAGGTTTAAGAAGTTGGTTAACATGTCATATGTTTTCTCATCACAGATTTTAAGAATGGGAAAGATTTAAATATCATGGAAACATCACTTTCCTCTCCTTTTTAAACATTTTTGTATATCATACCCAGGAATTTCTCTATATGACTGAAGAATGTTTTTTAAGCCATAGCCGTATATGTTAAGAGAAAGAGAAATATGCTGTTTTGACACATTTCTTTAACTGGAGGAATTTATACAAATTTTTCTAGTTAGATCCACAGTATAAGATTTCAAACAATGCTCTCCATGGAAGAATAGTTATTATGTAGTCATTTTTTTCTCCAGCATAGTTCAATGATAATATTTTATCCCTATTTTCTTAGTAAATAACAATGCTTTAAACCAGATACTTGTAGCTATGTTGCCCTTGATTCAACAAATGGGCAGGAAATTTCAAGGCATTTAAATACAAGACCAAAACTTTTCATCAATGGGTTTGGCTAGAGACGCATTGCTGAGAGGGTGCAGATTCCTCCTCTGTTGAACTTCCATCATAACCTTGTGCTGTTGTCAGCTGCTTTCACGGTGAAGACTCATCAGTAGGCTGACCATATGAAAGGCAGTAGAAGTTTTATTTGTTTTTCAGCTCTGGTAGGCAGAGTTTAAGTGGGTCGGGTCCAGAAGATGTAAATCCCTACTGGATGCAATAATGCAATAATCCATAGGTCTCAAGGAGCATTGCTCAGTGTTGACTTATTTGATAATGCTTTAAAAATTACATTTTTCATTACTGGGAACAGGATTAGGTGGGTTTTATCTTATGAGAAGACACACGGAAGGCTACAATAGATGCTGACGTGGTGATGGAATTTTGTCAAAATGTAATTTCCTGCTACTAAACCCAGTGACAGGTGCATCGTATTTCTGGGTTCAGAAGTTATTCCCCAATGCTGTAACACGAGGACACGTATCACAGGAGCATCCTCATTTGATATTTGCACAGCTCTTCCCCAAGGAAACGTTTTGCTTTTTTGTTTCCAGTTTATGTGTGTTACAAATGAGTTTTTGTGTTTGTAAAACATCGGAGCAATATTTGCCTTGCACGGTGGGTGTGAGTCAATTGGGGTTGTGTATATAAAGTGCATTAGACATATGAATACCCATGTCTTCCTTTTCGGTGATTATGCTAGTCTTTATAATTGCATTTTTGTCACTCAGTAGACATTTGTTGAATTGAATGACTGAGAGCCTAGTATGGGGATTGCTTTTTTTAAAAAAACAACGAAATTCCTAAATTACAAAAACAAATGATTACATGTTTGCCTCTTTTCAAGTGCATTGCTTTATTCAGGCTCAGCCCTTCTTGATGACAAGCATGTAGTGACAAGGATACGGGCAGATGAACTTAAGTCCGTGAAGCATGTGCTGTGGTCTGTCTGTAACGTTTTGAGGGTTCTTTTCCAACAAAACTCATCAGAGCCGTTGTGAACAGCTCTGTTTGGGGAACTTCAGCTTTGGAGTTCTTTGGCTTTCGATAATACCGCTCTGGGAACCATTTACCCTGTTTAATCAGCCCCTTTATTCACCATATTTGTCTCTCAAAGCTTTTTGGCTGCCTCCAAAGATCAAATGGGCCCTCCAAGGGCCAAGACTGGCTGCTATAGAGACCATTCAAAAGAACAGACCCGAGGCTCAGAAGGCAAAAAAGAAATGGGAACCTGAGAAGGCATTCCAAAAATGTTCGAACAATGGCCCCCTGATTAGAATAAGTATGCAGACCCCAAGGTGGTTGCCATGAAGGACAGTTCTCACTGAGGGGTGTCTGTTAAACATCCATGTCATCACTCTGTAGCTAAACTTCACACACACACACACACACACACACACACACACACACACACACACACCCTTGTGCAAAGATAAGCAGATGTGAACTTCAGACATGCCCTTTACATTCTTTTCAGCCTCTATCGCCTATGTATTGCCTTCCATTCCCGTCCCCTCCATCAGCATCACCTGACGCTTTCACTTCCTTGTGGACGCCTGAGTTGATGGCACCAGCAGGCACCATTAGTGACAGGTGTGTGGGCTAAGGCTTTGGAGGGAAGGTATAGGATGGAATTGACAGACCCTTTTATTTCCTGCTCTCTGAGCATACATAGTAGTGGAAAATTACAGGGATAGTTCCAGAGTGTCCCAAAGCAATAGATTTCAACACCTGGTGAAGTTGTATTTTGTTTCTCAACTCATAGGGTTCCCAGCCTCCCCCCTTCTGCATCCATGCAGGTTGGCACATATGATGACAACAGTGGATGCAGTTTGTCCCTGTGCTAAGCTGTTCATGCAGCCATTCTAGAGGAGAGCCAGACGTAAAATGAAAAACACGCATGTGACCTTCACTTTTCCCTCATTTTCCATTCTGCTGTTTGTTTGTCTCAGCCCTTTATGCTGTATGGCTTCCCTACTTAATTGTAGGCCCAGGGCTGTGAGGCTGTGTTAAGCTGTATCTAGATATACTGATAGATCACAACATGAGTTTGGGAGAAGCCTGACACTAAATAAGAGAGCTGTAGACCCATTCTCTAGGGTTTTTGAAAGGATGGGTTTGCCTTTCACTTGTAGAAACCACACAGAATAAACCTTGTATCTCTGGCAACTAAAAGGCCACACCCGGAGTGTGTCTTGTTTTCACACAGGCGTCTTCACGTCAAGTCTTTATGAATAAGCAGAAAAATAGACGGTTCACCTGTTGTTTAGGGGCGGAGTTGCTATTTTAAAATAAGCAGAAGTCTCCTCCTACAACTAAATTCTTTCTTTGGTAAATTTCAACTTACCTGAAAGCCATTATGTGTGTACACAGTGAATGCTGACGATCCCAGTCATATTCCGTTTCAAGAGAGAGAAAAATAAAAAGCAGTTCTACTGTTCATCATTTTCATTGTGCGGATTTTAGAGCCCTTCGTTGTCCTTGTGGCTGACATGGATTATTACCGCTGCACTTTGGTCATGTCACACAGAGCAGGCCCTTGTGCCTCTATTTAGATAAACGCGTCTTGGCCTGACATTGAAGGCTCTTCACCATCCAGCCCAGCCTGCATTTGTGGACTTCGCTCCTTGTACCCCTTTCCAGATGCCTGGGGCTCCAGGGAAGAAGCATCATTCTTCCCTCGGCCTGTCCCTCGCTGAGCTCTCATCCCCCTGGGCTTTGTTGTATCCTGGGCCCTCCGTGGGATGTGTACTTTGTCCCTATCATTCGTGCAGCTCCCATCCAGTGAGTACCTGCTGTGGGCCAGCCCTTGTGCTAAGCTCTGGAGATGCTAAGCTGAAGCAACATACAAGTAGACACAATCCCAGTTTGCACATCCCAGTCTTTGTCCTCCCTCCAAACCAAGCCAGTGCATCAGCCCTTATCTTCCTGGCCGGAAGGGTTCTTGCCCTCTTCCGTGCACCTAGAGTTTTCTTCTTATGCACCTCTCATGGAGTTTCCCCATCTACTCTGCATTCTGTCTATTTATGAATGGAGCTTAACCTTCCTTTCCAGAATTTCTAGAAAGCAAAGCTTATAGCCGAATTCAACTTTATAACCTCCATAGTACTGAAGGCAACCCTTTTACTCATTCAACAAGTATGTATTGATTAACTACTCTGCTCAGGACATTCTGTAAATATTGATGTTTATACAGAACTTTTGAAAGCATGAAAAATATGGACCTCAGAAGGCCTCCCTAATGTTGATACTTGAGAGCAAAAGAGACTTGATGAGGTTTCAAAAGGTGTCTCCTGTTGGGAGGTAAACGGATAATGCCCCCTTGGTGTTTGCCTTCTTGAGTAGCATAGAAGAAATGTGCTTCTATCAGAATAATGTAATTCTGGTAGACCTTAATCAGAATTCTTTTTTAACTTAATGATTAACTAGGTCTGTCTTGCTTGGGTCTCCTTTTGTATCTAAAATTTTCATGTCAAACAATGTCACATTAAAAACTGATTTGAGATTTTGTAATGTTAAGCCTTGCAACATCAAATTCTGACATTTGCAATTGACTTTTAACCAAAAGAAGATTCAGCAAAGCCTGACTGTAACCTGCTCACCATATTGTGTAGTGGTTTTGCACAATAACCATAATGTACATTTTTGTTTTGATCACAAGGACATCAAAGCACTGTGTGTTTTTGTGTTGCTAAGCTTCTGAAACCTCCACCTCACATTGATTTGTTTACTGACTTAATATTGACTATTTGGAGTTTGTGATTGCTTTAGACTCTTGCGTTTTGAAAGGAAAAAAAAAAGAAGTTAAATATAGTTTGTTGATTTTATTTAAGCACACAGCGCTGTTTGTGCCTGTACCTTCGGTTCATCTGATATGCCTCCTCTTTTAAAGCACAACCCTAACCAAATGATTGAACGTGCCTTTTGTGATGCCTGTGATGACCGATTCCTTCATTTCCCTTTTCAGAATGAAGACCTAAATGACCTCAGCAAATCCTCCTTCAACTCATGGGTACCCAGACTCTGAATATTTCATGATTCACAACCAGGACCTCGCATCTTCCTCCTTGGCAGATGGTACGATGCATCCATTTCAGTTTGTTTACTTTATACAATCCTCAGGAGTTCGTTGACTGAACTGCACGTTCTATATTGTGCCAAGCAAAAAAAAAAAAAAAAAAAAGCACTGTGACACCGGACACCGGAACAATGGGTCTGCATAAATCTTCATTTTCAGCCGTAAGGACTTGGCTGGCCACGTGAGCGGATGTGCCCACCATGCCACGAGAGAATGGGTGTACTCTCATTGCATCTACACGACATGTTTCATCTGCTGCTGAAACTGTGCGACAAAGCGTCCTTGTAAATTATTTCATGCAAAACGGTTCGCGTTGGGTGGAGAGAGTATTAAATATTTAACATAGGTTTTGATTTATATGTGTAATTTTTTTTAATTAAAGTGTAACTTTTCTTACAGCGCACATCTTTTTTTTTTTTTTGGATGTGGACCTGAGGTATACAATGTTCTGTTGTAAAGAGTGGATCAAGTGCTTAAAACAAGGCTAACAAGAGTAGAATGGGGTACGACCCTTGTTTTAAGATTGTAATTCAGAAAAATAATATAAGAATCATAGTGCCATAGATGGTTTTTTCAATTGTATAGTTATATTTGCTGATACTATCTCTTGTAATATAGCCCTGATGTTGAGCTGAGATCCTTACAAGAATTGATCTTAATTTTGTATTTTTTCCTGTAAGGCAATAGGCCGTGTTAATTAAACTGAAGAAGGATATATTCTACTGGATCTTTTCAAGTGTCAGCTTAAAATTGGCCATTGAATGGAAGCAAAATTACAAGAAAAGGAAATCAAAGTCTTCCATTGTACATACTGTAAAGAGAAGGAGACATGGGTGACTCCTTCAAGTCAAAAGCTCTCTGGAATGAACAATGTGGGTGTTTGTAAATTCTGGAAATTTCTTTCTATTCATAATAAACTAGACTGTTGCTCTTTTCTTCTCCCTCTCCCCCCACTTCTGTAAGCTTCCTGCCCCATTTCCACCATTTTCTTCAGTGCACACACTAGGATTTTTCGTTTCCTGCGCGGTCTCAAGAAAGATGGTAAGACAAGTGAACACTTGTCTTTAATTTCTAACCAGAAATTAAAATTCCAGAAAGTGCTTTTTGTCATGACCAGGGCTACTTGTCACTTTCTTTAAGACGTATCTCCTGTTTTCTGAGACCTTCCAGTGTTCCATTATTGAACTGAATGTAATTTGGCCCATTTGCCCTGGTGGGTATTAGCCTCTTAGCGATTAGTTCACAAAACCCAGTGTACAGAGAGCCCATCAAAGCTCAATGACCTGCTCTTGAAACACCTAACCAGCAGTGAAAATGTTAATCCTTTTCTTCTTTGGAAAGTACACACATCTTGAAATTTTTCCTTGTGAAAAGGAAATGGCAATGAACGTACTTACAGATATTGCCTACAGAGTTTTTAACCTTTTTACCAGGAAACTTCCTATAGGCCAAGTGAATAAATGCCAATATCAGGCTCCCTCGGAGTCTGTGTAAACTTTGTATCAGAAATTCCCAGCCCTGCTGTTGAGAGGAACAACATTTTATTTCTCTGAAGGGTAGTGCTCCCTGGGTGGGGATGGGGCTACAAGGAGGGGGCCATGGCTGGGGGGCACTGCAGTGGCTGCTGCCCCTCATCACCTGGCCAGGGACCCCTGCTCTACTCAAAAGGGAGTAGAGATAAGTGGAACCCCTCACCCTGCTGAGGCCTGTGTTACTGTTAATTCAACCGGATGGCATGTACCTCACAGACTGTTGTACAATGTTCATTGTTGCAGAGTCTAATCATTTGCATGCTCATCAATTTCTAAGATGAATAGGTCTGTAATCATAAGAATCCATTGTTTTCAAGGAACTTGCTGAATTACATCATTTCCTATCAGGAGAGAACACTACCAATTTTAAAACTCTGATATGAAAGTTTCCTTTTTCTTTTCTTTTTTTTTTTTTTTACTCTTTTATGAAAAAGACTTTGTTGGTCAAAGTTAACTTTCATTTGTCAAGTATTCTGACTCATACTCTTTCTAGTAGTGCAGGAGGGAAGCAGGCTGTCCTGTTCTCTTCCACGGAGGACAGAAGTCAGTGAACAAAGTCAGCCCCAGCCATTTTCCTGCAAAGCTGGTTATTTCTCAAAGAACCTAAACTTTGAGCTATTATATATTATTACCAAGATACCGCTGCCTGTGGAATGATCAGCGTATTTTGGGTGAGAACAGAAATGAACAGACTAGAAAAATCCATCTCTTGGTTTCTATTTCTCTGATGTTTTTGTTCAGTCAAATAGCATAAGGGTAGAAATGCTTATTTGAGCTGCTAGTGGTCCCTGAGCTGGGTTTGATGGTGGTATCAAACTTCACTGCCTGAAAACTGGAAGTTGCTGGTATTTAAGGCAAAAAGCTCATGATCTTGGCTGCTCGAGGAGTTTATCTTGAGCAGCATCAGCTGCTAAGCCCTTGTGTTCAGTTTCTATTGAGGAGAGCTGGCTTTTCTCCATTTCAAAGTGTTTGTAGGCCAGCCAAGGGCTTACGTTAATGGGGCTCCTGGTGGCCTCCAGTTAACCTGTGGGTTAGTGGCTGTTTCTTCTTGAGACCAACCTTTCACAGCGTTCTTTCTTAGAGACTTAGGCAGAGTTTTAAAATTCTCCTTTGTGGAAAGAACAAGTATGTTTCATGACTTCCATGATATCTTCATTCTGGGCAAAAAAAAAAAAAAAAGTCCTAGAACCAGCTAGAAAGTGAAGAGAATCCATTAATGATCAACTGCCTGAGTCAATAATGAGAAATCAGTACCGATGTTACACTGTGGCTATTTCTTGCTAACTTTCAAAGGTCAGGGACTCTCTTGACTAATCTAGGTTGACTGCAAAAAAATGGATTTACCAAAATTCATCTAGCCAGAAGTAGAGTTTTAACCTTTCTTTCCCTGACTGTTGTCTCCTGGCTGTCTTTTAAATCAGAGACAAAGCATTAAAAAGCAACTTTACTATACCATAAGAAACAGTATATAATCCCGAAGCCCTGTTTTGTTCATGCCATGTAGTTGAAAACTTCAATTTTATGTACTAGAGGTGGTTTAGAAAGCTCTAGTTTTTAAGGGAACTCATCCACTGACAAATAGAGCCATGAAAAATGGGATAGATGTGACGTGCTCCGACTACTTTGGCAGAGCTCTGTAGGTCAGTCCATCACACAAGGAGGCGTTGAAACCCCAGGCACTGGGAATTAAGACCTTGATTGGGGAGAGACAGAACTCTTTGGACGGCATGTGAAGGAGAATGGATGGAAGCCAAATATGAAATCGCTTCTTTGCAATGACTTGACAGGGGAGTTAATGTTCCTAGGACACTGTGAGTGTTAGCTGGCGGTAGTGCTGCATTCGTATGGACTGCTGAGAAACTGAAAAGGAGGAAGCACACACTTCTGGGGATACGAAGAAACGTGACCTTGTCAATAGTAAGAGAAAGACCTCCAGTCTGTGAGCTTAGTGGTGGAGAGCAAAAACAACCTCCTCAGAGTCAGTAGAATATTAAGGGTTAAACACTAGTGCCTGTGGTCATGTCCAAAGCCAAGCCAGAGAAAACCTTGGAGGCCCTTTCATGGCCCCATAAATCAGCCTCCTAAGTGTAGGTAGAGAATGTATGGGTCAGATGGCGTGTTGGGGTTTCCCTCCTTGTAACCAGAGCATCGAGGTAGGTGCTGGTGCTATCACTACCTAGGGATATTGCAGGTATTTGACCTTACTCGTAAGGAATTTATCAGTGATAAAGAGCTTACCATCAACTAATAAGATTAGAAAACGTGTGGCTTAGCTGGAGAGTTGTCTTTCTTCCCTGGTTTGTTGATGACTTGGCATTTGTGATGTATACACCAAGAGATCCGGTGTTTTAGACTTCAGCCATCCGCCTGGCATCTCCATGTCTCTGCTTCTGTGGTGCATTTCCCCAGAGCTAACCAATATGCCACATGACAGGACAAATTCAGTCAACAGGAAAACGTGTCTGTTATTTGTATAGACATTTTCAGTGCTGTTATATAAATATATATTTTTCTTTTTAGAACTTTGCTATTGGCTTAAGAATGTCGTTCCCAGAACAATTTTTCTTACCAAGCTCTTTCCTTACACCTCTTGGCTACAGGGTGGGCCAAATTAAATACATATATATTTTTTCATTTAATGTATGTGCAGTTTGGTTTATCATCTTAAGACGGTGGTGCTGTTCCTGGTGCTACTTCATCTGTGTACAAAAGGACCAATGCATGGTCTGTATTGCTACCAAAACATTTACTGTATATATGTGTATAACATATGTATTATGTATATATGTAACGGGTACCAGGCCAGGTATATATTTTTATTTAGAAGTGTTTCACTTTTCCAAGTTTTCTTTCTAGTGTTATATGCTTATTTTCAGATTTTTCCCCCCTTCCTGATTCTGTCTGGTACTTGAGCACTGCAGTGTCTTCATCGTTAATTAAAGAAAACTGTCTAAATGAATTCACGGATGTGAACGCTAGTGATCCTTAATGTCTTTGGTTATGGGACATGAAACAGAAACTGCCGCTTAAAATTTGCTGGGGCATTTGATTGGGTCAGAGCAGTGTACACGGTGTAACATACGTTAATAAGTGATTTGGGGACAGATAGGTTGGTTTCACCCTGTCCGTCTTCAGCTGGTTTTCAATGGCCAAGGGGATAAAGAAAGAAAAATGTCTGGAGCTGTTTTAAGCTACTGTGTTGCTGGTGGTACAGTGGGAAGAGGGAGAGGGGTAGGAAGATATGTATTCTGTTAGCGGCCATTGGAACAGTCTTGCCAACCTTCTGTGTGCATGGAGATCCTGGAAGAATTGTTCCAATGCAGATTGGCCCTGAGGGATCTGGGGCAGGGTCTGAGATTCTTTGTTTCTAACCAGCTCCCAGATGCCAGGGCCACTCATCCCGGTCTGCTGATGGCACTGAGTAGCAAGGGAAGAGCGTGGCATTTCTCAGACCTGGCTACACATTGGCATCACCTGGGCAACTTTTAGAAAACTCCATGGCCAGGATGACTGCAGAGATTCTGACGCACTTTGTCTGGGATGGGGCCTGGGCTTCAGTCGTCGCTGCTGCTGCGGTCTGTGTCCTCCAAAAGGTTCCAGGACATGGGCAGGGCTGAGAACCACTGCTGGGAAGGGCTGCCCACACCTGATTACTGGAGTGACTTATTAGAAATGCTCACTCCCTGGAGCTGTCTGGAAATGTGTGCTTCAACAGGTAACTTGTGGTTGGCAAGTTAGGGAAATGCTGGTTTCTGTACCAGGGGAGCTTTTTGGATCTTCTCGCCACCAGAAGGGATAGAAGACCTATGAGTTTGGAAAATACTAAGCCATGTTGGCAATATATTAGAAGCAGCCAACTCCGCTCCCCCTCCCAAACTGAGCTTTTTTTTTCTTAAACAGTTTAAAGTAGGTGATGGATGTGTCCTAAGTTGTTCGGATAAACTCAAATGATTGAACATTTGGAAACAGATCCAACATTTTTTTTTTAACTTGATTTTTTGATGAGCATGATGCTCTGCTCTCTTTCCCATCCTAGTTTGGTGCAGCAGGCTAGAGGGATTTTTCCTCCTGCCTGGCATTGTAAGTGATATTTTCAGGAGCACACTACATGACTGAATAATGCTTGAAGTCATTATTTCATCTTCACTGTATATTAGCTTCCTTCATTTATTCGTAAGACAAACAAAACTGATTTTTCCCTCCCAGTCGTATTGCAAATCAAACATCACTCTAACCTTTATTGAAATGACACATAAACATCACTAATTAGTATTAATTTGAGGACAGTCTAATTGAAATGAGTTAATGGTGTGATTTATAGCCTAATTGTCTTATTACCTTTACACATATAGAGAAACAAACTATAACAAGTAAAATGTCAATAAAAGGTCTGCGAGAATGTAATAGTCATCGAGAACTGTAATTGCCTCACTGACTATAATAAACAATAGCAACATTCCTTCTGCACTCATTCCAAGTTAGCCACCAGGATTTGTATCAATTATTTCATTTTATCCTTCCAGCCACCCAGAGGCAGATCACTATCATCATCCCTATTTCCCAGATGTGCAAAGAAGGGATATGTATGTCTGTGGCCAAGTTTGTATTCTCACAGGCAACACTACAAGTCTCTGGTTTCTAAGTACTTTAAAAAAATTATGTTCCATGCATTAAAAACAGCATAACTCCAGCTGCCTTGTGTTACTCATTTGCTGAGCAAATATGGTCTGACAAGAGCCTGAGAGTAAATCTCTGTCCAACTTATAACGTTCACCCTACAAAGAAAGTAACAGGGCCTGTTACATTTATTTCCATTCTTTAACTTTGTGTCTATCTTAGTTCATTCATGTCAAAAATCATGTCCTGGGTCCCTATTGTTTTTCTCAGTAAGTGCAACCCTTTTTAGCAACAGAATAGAAAGATTCAGCTTTAGTTTAGGAACACACAAGGGCAGTATGTGAAATACAAAAGCCACACAAAATCCAAGTGCTTGTGTTTTTAGCATCAGGTTTTACATAGTATCTCCTGTAAACTTTTGGAAATCAGAACTTACATTCTCCGCAGAGATGCCAATGATTAGATAAGTGACCAATAGGAAAAATGGAGAGGCGGATGCCTGAGTATTATCTGGATTGGAGAATGAGTCCTCAACCGAAATCAAAGGATGGTTGAAGCCCTCCCGCCCCAATATAGGAACCCCTTTTCTGATATACTGCCATGTAGGGGAGGAGAAAGTTTACTGTGACTCTCTTAAGATCCCTATCTGGGTCTGAAAATTTCAACTGACAAAGACAGATTAACAGGAGGAAAGCATATAAACTGATTGAACATAACGTTTACATGACACAAAGAAATGAAGACCCGAAGAATTAGTTAGACCCGAGCATTTCTGTGATAGGTTTGATGAAGAGTGGAGACTCATGGAGGAACATGATAGGTTAAGGAGCGTGGGGCTAGTGTAATAACTGGGGGAAACTTAGCGAGTCCTGCTTGTTGTTTGTTCAGATTCTTCTCGGCCTTTCTTCGTCCTTGGAGATAAGGATGCTTTTTCCCCTGGGTGTAGGGAGGGCAGCTCTCACATGGGGGTTTTATGACCTGTTTCTGGGAGAAGGGCGGGGAGAAGGTCAGCATGACCTTCCTGCTGCTGCTGTTTTCTCAAATTCCTTCAGCTGAAAATATTCAAAAGCCAACGTGCCGTATTTTGGTGGACCATTTCCTGAAGCCCGTCAAACCCACATACTTCTCAAAGCTTGGGTTGTAGACAACTTGTGGCCAATTTCCTGAAGGGCTTATATGGTTTTTAACATGGGGGGGTGGCAGAAACAATATTAGTAATGAGTTGTTTACACACACACACACACACACACACCACACCACACACACACACACACACCCCTTCTCTCCAGGGTTATTCTACACCCTGACCTTGGAGGAACGTGCTCCTGAAAAAAACAAATCATCTATGTAATAGAAACTAGTAAAATTAAGTCTAAACTTATGTAGGAAATAACATAAAAATAAGGGAATTGGGTAAATTTGCATTTCAGATTTTATATATATATATATAGATAGATAGATAGATAGATAGATAGATAGATAGATATAATTATCCTGATCCTATAAAACAAACAAAAATCCCAAACAAAACAAAATATTTCTAAATATTAAGAAGTAGTATGTCTGACGGCATTATGAAGGATTTTTTATCTTTTCTATTTTTCTGTAAGTTTTGACAATGATGTCTTATTTTCATAATGAGAAAGAAACAAAATATTATTTTTTAAAAATCATACATACCAAAGGGGGTTGGATGAGAATCGTAGTGACTCCCCACATGTTGGTATTACCCTATATTGCACAACTCCATGATCGAAAATTCAGGGGTCTGGCAACTAAGGCCTGTGAGCCAAATCCACCCCTGCTCCCTGTTTTTGTAAATAAAGTTTTATTGGAACACAGCCACACTCATACATTTAGGCATTGCCTCTGGCACTATAGCAGCAGGGATGAGTAGTTGTTGCAGAGACCAAATGGCCCCAAGAGTCAAACACTACCCATTCCTTTATAGGAAATGTTGCTGCCCCCATGATAGAGGTCTTTCTAAGACAGAGAATTGGGAAGGAGGCAAAGTCCCTTGCCCTGGGCCTCTGACATTCTCCTGGACCTGCCGAAGGAGCATCTTGGAGCTCTGCTGCCACCGTTATCATGCTGTTAGACAGGGCTCACCATCATCTCTTAATCGCTATGCGGCTGATGGCTGAAGGGCTAAAAGGACTTTAGTTTTGTCTATAAACACTAAAATACTTTTATAGTTAGGCACACAGAGCTGAATTAGAGCACTAGATCTAGGATGATACTTTCTTCTTAGTGCCTCAGTTTTTCTAGATTAAAAGCCAAAAAAAAAAAAAAGTAGTAGAAATCAGTAAAAGCTTGTCTTTTTCATATGGAGGTTGGGTTTCCTCAAGAAATTCCAGAGGAAGTTCAAGGTCAAGATTGAGGTATCCAGAACAGTGGGACCTCAACCAGCAGCAGAGACATTAAACAGGCATCCTTCTCCATTTTCCTTTTCTAACTTGTCATCAACTGCAGTTCTGAGAATGGAAATCACCAAGAGCATGAATTCAGGTCAGGAAGATAATACCTGGTAACCTATGAGATGGAGATAAAATATTTGAGGATTATTGGATTAAAAAAACAACATTGTTATAAATTGAATCATTAGATAGGGAGTCAGTTCCTTGTTTTTTTAAAAATCATATCCCAATATGTATTCATCCATCATACCCTCAATATCACTGAGGAACCATAATATGCTACGTGTGCGGATATGGCACAATAATTCCTGCCCCCTGCAGCTCTCATATTAAATAGTTCTGGGAGTCATCTTAGATCTTGACTTGTCTGGACCGCTTGTATATAAGGAAATTGGATTTCAGTGCCACCCCCATTTAATGAAACTTTATTTGAAAATCATATTTAGACCAATCGGGTTAACATGGGTTCCGGAAGTGCTTTAGTGCCCCGCTCCCAGTGAGTGTCGGTGTGCTATCACGGGCCTGTATTCAGTGTGGGAAGCTGGTGCACAAATTTGGGAAGTCAGGTCCCAGGGGATTGCTGAGGTCAACCTGGATAGCCAGCTAGGTGGAGAGTGGGCGGCAGGAGCAGTGCTGAACAGGGGCGGCAATAAGGGCCAGAAGGTTGGAATGATGGGAATCAGGCTCCCGCAGCTGACTTCCAAAGAGGCCAGAAAGGATTGCAGAATCGCAAAGGGTTACTGCTGGGTGCAAACCATTATTTATCATCTGGTACATCTCCTTATTCCCTGGTAAAGCCAAGAAACCAAGGTCCCCAGTTTCCTGCCAGTAAGTTCAGAACTCCTCCTGGATCAGGTATGGTGAAGACCCAAGTAACACCCACAGCTCACGTTTTTCAAGGATTTTGCTACATGCCTGTCACAGGTCAGGATCAGCTCTTGTGCCCGGATAGCCCAAAGGTTTGTATATACTCCATATAACACCATTTGACACTCAAACTAAGGCCTAGGAGGGAACTTGTTTAAAGTCACTCCTCGGTGGGTCCGTGTTGAGCTGGGATTCCAACTCAGTTCCAACTAACTCTAGAGCTTTACTTTGAAAGTTTCAATAATGGAAAGACATGGAAACTGGAAAGAAAACCCCTGTTCTTTGAAATGGTGATATATATTTATGGCTCTGGGTTATCAGAAAAATGCCACGTGGAAGTTCTTGATTTGCCGTTTCCATACTCCAGACACAACCTGTACCCCCTCCCCCACGGGCACCTCCCCAGTTTAACCTCCTTCTCTGGCGTTTCTGAGGGCTTCTTGGGAAGCTGGAGAAAGGGCTGCTGGGCTGTCTCATTAAAGCTCAGCTGCTAATTAAGGGCTTTTCCTCACCTGGGTAAATGCAGTTTCCCATTGGCTTTTCACAGGACATGGCAGCCAAACACACACACATATATACACAGGCACACCCACACCACACCGCCATACACACACTCCTATAGGTACACATATACTATGCTACATGTACACACACATACATGCATACCACACACACACATATGCACAATGCACACCATACCACACCCCGGTACACACACACGCACACACCACTCCACCCATACACACCCACAGAGGCATATGCACACCCACACTACACCCTTCACACACACCCATACACACTTACAACCATACCAAACACCCCGTACACACACAGTTCAAGGAGGAAATCTTAATGATGCATCTAAAACAACCAACTTAGTTTTCACATCAGCAGCATGTTTCTCGTTTACATTCAAATTGTTCACTTAATTTTGCATCCTCCTCTCATCTCCAGCACACACTAACTATTCCAGTTAGCAGGGTCCCGTGCCCCACATGTGAAAAATATGTAGAGTTCTGAGTCTGGTTTACTTCAACTGTTGAAAAATAAAATAAGTTTGGTCGAGCTAAACAAACCCCTTCCTGACTAGAGTAACCCTACTATTTGTGTTTGCTGAAATGTTTGACAGATGGGAATCGGATGGGGGTATTTCTTTGAATGGTCGTGTGAATACTTCAGTTCTCGTCTTTGCCTTGTCACTACCTGTCACTGACTTTGAGCAAAGCACTCCTCTCTGGCCCTCTGCTTCTTTGTTTATAAAATATGAGGGTTATCTGATCTGAACCTGGGCTTCAGAAATTTGACAACACTGAAATCTAGTGCAGTGTTTTCCATGGGTATGGCTTCATGTATTTGCATTTCCCTTCCTCCTCCACTGGGGAGAAGGGACTGTGACTTCCAGTGGCTCGACCAAAGCTTCAAATCAGAGATGGCTTCTTTCAGTAATAGAATTTCACAATTTTTATGATTCCATAGCAAATTGTATAGAATTAGAGAATGGCCTAGGGCCAAAACATTAGGTGAGCGAACTTTGCCCCAACTTTTCTACACTTTGGTGGAGATTAGGTGTTGCCCTTTGCCAAAGGCTTTCACGGGACCCAGGGTCTTTCTGGAGTGAAGAAAACACATCTGATCAACTATTTTTTCCCCAGGGCTATATGAAATTAGTGTATTAGCTCTCAGGGCATTTGCCTCAAAAAAGAAAACCTACCCAGAAGGAAGAGAACACTTTTGCAAACAGGAACTTACTGTTAAAAATGGGGTCTTAGATATCCATGTGGGGAGATGCTTAGTTGGGTTGGGGTGAATTTCACACTTTGTAGGCACTGAGCCTTGAGAAGGAATATGATACGGTGACCTCTTTCCCTTAGATGTAATTAAAAACGAAACTTTACTTTGACGGTGGCATAAAACTTGCATGTTTGCTAAGTTAAAAAGCTTTTTTCTAGATTTTCTGAATAATTTCACTTTTAGATAGATTCATCAATCTAAGCTTATTTTCTCCTTTGTTTTGCCGGGGGTGGGGGAGAGGTAGGGTCCCTGTGTGGCTGGTGCTCTCAAGTCCTGACTGGGTTCTGCACTGTTTCTTCTCACATCTCTGAAGTCATGTTTTGTAGGTGACCTCCTCCTCCACACACACACACGAAGTCGGCTCTCACCCACTCCACAACGAACCTGGCCTCATTGTTTGCAGAAAAAGAACGAAAGCAGGAAAAGAATGAAAGAATTTCCTTCTGGCTGACAAACAACTCCTACTCGTTGCAACTAATGGGAGATGTATTTTTATTCTTCCGTGCCCCAGCAGCAGAGTTGATCTCCGTGACACAAAGAAACCCCCAGCCAAAAATCTAAAAAGAGCATTTCTCTTCGGAGATTATAAACTCAAAATTTCTTCTCTAGGAAACTACAACACAGTCTTTCAGGTGAGAAGACTATATGCCCGCTGTGCTGGTTCCATAACAATATTGGGCCCCCCACCCCCACCCCGATTAAAACCCAAAGATTTTCACCCCAGATGGCCAGGCAGTTGAAACCTGCCATTTAATTTTTCCCATCGTGGTCATGAGTTGTTATTCTAGTATTGGAATTAGACAGTCCTAGGCCAACCTGAGAATCCCATTTACTGGCTAGCAGACCATGGGGAAACTGCTTAACTTCTCAGAGCCATAGTTTTACCAATGTGTAATGAGGGGATGGTGATATTTACTTTGCAGAGGTTTGGTCGGCATTAAAGGCACTCTTGCCATTTGCAATGGTGCTTCGCCCAAAGCTGGCACCTCCCTGCATGGGAGACATCGTATGATAATTTTAATTCTAAATATCTTTACAATGTTGGCACTAAATCTACCCCTTCGTGCCCAGTTTGATTTACTTTTTTATAAATGCGACGTTTAAAAGGCCTTGGACACAGGAGTCCTCCCTCACCTGAAGTGTCTGTCCTGTGTTTGTGGTGAAATAGGCCTGTGGCCCAAGGAATGTTTATGACAAAGCCACAGATGGGAATCTGCCACCACGAAACCACTTCTCAGAAATATACTCAGGCAGCTTTCTGAGAGCACAGAACGGGCACCCAGGAAGGAGCTGGTCATTAAGAATAATGAACATATTAGCTAGTTCTACCTTTCATTCCAACCACTGCATTACTTTTCCTCAAGAGATGAGCCGAGACTAGCGACTCTTCCCCAATCCAGGCGTGGTAACCTTCAAGTTGGATTCAGACAAGGTCCCCGAATCTCACCCCCTCGCACTTCTTGCTTTTCCAAATGCTGCTGTTTAGTTTGAACTCCAGCCTTCTTTTGCAGACATGTGTCTGTTAGCAGATAGCCGCGGCACCATTTGGCCAGTGGGGTTGGCCAAGCTGGAGTTCAATTCTTATTATATTTAAGACCAAAAGTAATTTTAAAAAATATTTAAGAGGAGGCTGTAGATTCTCCTTCATGAGTCGTCTAGCTTCTCGTCGCCATAATGCTCTTAGAGAAGGGGGTGTCCAGGGGACCCTGCCAAACCAGGCAGGTTCAGCCACGCTGAGGCTGTTTGGGGGTCACCTCTGGAAGATGGGAGGCAGGCTGATCTCAGCAGCCCCAGCCTCCGGCCCCCGCTTCTTATCTTGTTTCTTGCATTCTCCTACTGCCTTTCATTTCCCTTTCCCTCCATGTTTGGGCCGGGCCAACCTTTCCGGCATTATTTTTAGTTCTCATATGGCAGCCCTGACTTCTTGCTCGCATGGTTTCTTTTTCCCTTTACCAAGGATGTGCAATTCTCTTTCTGCCCGTGCGTTCGTTCAAGGGCGTCGGGAACATTGTGTGCTGGTGTTTAACCCCTTGCATCTCCCCGCGGTGCTTTGTTCAAGTTGCTCATGAACTTGTAATGTTTTCCAGGCTTGTGTGTTTTGTCCAGACTGCAGCTTTTCTGGAGCAGGGCCGGCCTCTTTGTTTTGGGGAAGCTCATTGCTTCACAGTCAGACCATCTGACAGTTGTTATCTGCGACCTGAGAGACAGAACTGCCAGCGATGAGAGCCAGAGGCAGTGATGAGCTGTTCTTCGTGCAGACCTCCCAGCTCCAGCCCCAGCCCCAGCCGCCATCTGGGACCACCCGAGCAAAGACACCAGTGTGACACCAAATGTTCACGGGAGGATGGAAAATGTCTCCACCCACCAAGGCTGGCCCTGGTCTGTCTTTGAGTCCCTGACAGTGGTGAGAACGATCAGATTCGTCTGTATGGATGTCTCCTCTCTCTCCTTCTTTCTCTCCCCTCCTGTCTTCCTTCCTTTCTTTCATCTCTACCTTTCGCAAACATCTGTGGGCTGGTCGCTGGGGAACAGCTTTCCAGGAGACAAACAGCTTTCCAGTGGCAGATGTAACACTGAGCCCAAGCCAGGGAACCATGTTTTCAAGGAGGTTCCAGTCCCACTGGGAATAAAATCCGCGCTCTTTTATCAGGGCCAACATGGTCCCGAGGGCCTGGCCTCTCCTATCTCTTCCTGTCCACCCTCTACCATGCTCTCCTTCGCTCACTCGGCTATCCGGTCAGTCCCCGCTCAGAGCCTCACATTCACCGTTCCTTCCTTCTGAGATGCTCTGGCTTTGGGCTTCTTGTATGTACTCACGTCTTATCCTGCTTAGTCCAGTAGCTCCCTTCCCAGCATAGCCGTTGCTTATCTTCCCCTGCCTCTGTCACTCTCTATTCTGTATGTCGTTTTGTTTTCTGCACAATACTGTGTTCATCTGAAATTATCTCTGCTTTTATTCGTCTGCTTGTATATTCACTGCCTTTACCCACCCCGGCCCCAAACCTTCTGTCCCTTTCTCCATGTGTCCCCCAGAGCCTGACACATAGTTTGTCCTTAATAAATATCTGTTGAATGCATGGATAAATAAATACTTCAAAGGGGACCTAAGAAATAACACAAACAACATCATACATGAGGAAAATAATCATAATAACAATGGGCTGTTTTCGTATTTTACCCTGCCCTTTGTTTTTATGTATACTATCTCCAACCTTCAAAACAATTAGGAGTCATAATATCATTTATGTGTATTTGCCAAAAAAAAAAAAATAAGGAGGCTCCCAAGACTTTGGAATTTTCCCAAGGCCACCCACCTAGTGAGGGGTGGACCTGGGATCCATCTACAGACGGATTGACTCGAAAGCCGACAGTTGTTCTTTCCTCTGGACTGTGATGTCTAACACACGTAAACAACGATAACACAAGCCAGAAAGCGATAAACCTCATGAGAGGCACAGATAAAACAGCATGAGGGCTCGAAGGAGGAAGAAGAGGACTGTGGATGAGAGGGAGCAGGAAACGAATGTGACAAGGTGGTTTTGTTTTCCTGGTCCTGTGCCCCCGAAGGCTCGAGAGAGGGAATGGGGGGATTTGGACAGTTTGGAGGTAAAATGTGAAGTCCCAGGTGTGTTGAAGGAGAGTGCCAGAGGCTCCCATGGATGTGTGTGTGTGTGTGTGCACATGTGTGTGCGTGCGTGTGTGCACGCATGTGTGTGTGTGTGTGTGTGTGTGTGTGTGTGTGTGTGTGTGCTCACCCATTATATTATAGTAGGGTGTAGAAAAGGCGAGAACGACAAGATGAGTTTAAGTTTTATTCGGAGAAGGGAAGTAGCTGGAACAGGGAGTACTTTTTTTTAAAAATCCAGTTCTAACTTTGCTTCTTACTTAAAGACAAAAGTACACATCTGTATCTGTTACAGTAAGAGCTTCATATAAACATCTATAATCCCACATTTCTGTTTAATCAGACCTCGCTATTTATCTGCAAAAAAAATGTATTTTCTCATTGAGTCACATTTTAATTTCAGATGAAGTTTAAATGTTCCCAGGCCTGTCTAGCCTGGGGAGGTCACATGTGACCACTTTGCCATTTAAACAAGTTTCCGTGATTCAGTGTCCCCATCTGCTCAGCCGGGACTTAGGCCCCCCTGCACAGTCTCTTCCAGACTTTCCTTGAGTCTTCAGGGGCACATCGATGTGCTCACACACAAGTTCTCCTTGCGTTGCACTGCTCTGCACTGTCTCTGCTACTGGGTCCTGCAGCCTCTGCAGGTCTTAGACTGTGTGCTTTGGGCCAAGCCTCTAGCCTGAGGCTCCAAACCTGAAGAGCCCCGAGTTTCCAGATCAACTGCACTCACTCCCTCTAGTCCTCCCGGCACTGGAACTGCACCCTGAGTCCTTACAGTGGGGGAGTATTGGGAGCCCAAATGGAAAGCACAGCAGGAGGACTGGCAGGCGCAATGGATTCCATTTAGACTGATACCAATACGTGGCTAGGAACTGAATGTCAACCTTATAAACCCTGCTGATGCCCATGCGATTGTCATCACAGAACATATGGGAGGTCATGCAAGTACGCTGATTTCCTGAACTTTCAGGTGAAAAGACAAAACATATAACTTAGAGCTGATAAAGCAGACTGGAAGGAAAAGTATATTTAAAGTATCGAGATATTATAAACTACAATTGAATAGCGGAAGACAAGCAGTGGGGAGGAAACAGAACTATAATAATTCTGATCTACTGATTGCTTTTATCACCAGAACTATTGGGTTGTCGTAAACGTCATGACACATTTTTGCAACGAAAAACATAGAAAAAATACGTCATGACCTTTCCGACAACCCAGTATATCAGAGTTTAACATGATAATGAGTGTGATTCAGAATGAGAATCTAACAGTTTGAGTGTACATGAGCCTAAGAACACAGTATCAACATGCACAAAGAAAAACTTACAATACAATAAGACCTCGGCAGAAATACTTTACAGCAAGAGACTGGTGCGTTCTCATAGGCTGTGGCACAGTGGAGAGAGGATCTCTCAAATTCACGGTCAAAGACTGGAACGAGAGCTGGATTCACCGATATGCGGAAACATTTTGCTTGGGGTCTTTTTCGGACATTATGTATCCTATCATAACTCCAAAGAATAGGAATTTAATTCTGGAAGCCAAGAATTGTCAGTCATTTGACCTTATGCACATTTTCGGTTTGTTGAAATAATAACAATAATAAATAATAAAGCTAATACTTACTGGGTTCTCCCTCTGAGCAAGGAACTGAACTAGGTGCTTACCAGAATGAACTCAATTGATCTTTGTAACAATCCTATGAGACAGATACTGTCATGAAATCCATTATAGAGGGGAAGAACCCAAGGCTTACAGAGATCAACTGACTCAAGTAAAAAAAAACAAAAACTGGTCAGTAGTGGAGCTGAGTTGCAGACATAGTGTGTCTAACTCCAAAATCACATACTTCATTGTTTCTCAGGTGCCTCTGTCATAAGGAATGTTTTTTTTTGTTTTTTTTTTTACATTTCTGATTCTAGTTTCCTTCCCCACTTTCCTCTCATACCTGCTCAGTTAAACATGTCTTCTCTTGGTGATTTCATGAATTTCTGAATGCAATGAATTCTGATGGCAGCCTACCAACAGTTCTATTGACACTTCATCAAACCCAAGACTTAATTTAAAAAGAGATCGGATTCTGGTAGGTTATTTCTCTTTGTCAGGCACATACATTTTAGCAAGAACAATTTTGAGGAGTAATAGCATGTTAACATGTACCTAATGTAGATTGTAGCCATAAGTGCAATGTGTTAATGTGTAAAGACTTTTTTCCTTAGAGAAATTAGTTATTGAATATTAGAAAAAGTCAAATGCATTAAAAGTTAGGCAGTATGACTTTTTAAAAGATTTTTATTAAAAATAGAGCTAACATGTAATATTATATTAGTTTCAGGGGTACAGAAAGAAATGATCACCATGATAAGTCCAGTAACCATCTGACACCATACCACGCTATCACAATATTATTGACTATATTCCCCATGCTGTACATTACATCCCCATGACTTATTTGTTTCATACTTGGAAATTTGAACCACTTATTCCCCTTCACCTTTTCTCCCCTTTTTAAGTTTTTCAATTACAGTTGACATTCAATATTATTTTATATTAACTTCAGGTGTACAGCATAGTGGTTAGACATTTATATAATTTAAAAAGTGATCCTCCTGACTAGTCTAGTCCCCCCACCTGGCACTATATGTAATTATTACCATATCATTGACTATGTTTCCTGTGGTTTACTTTACATCCCCATGTCTATTTCGTAACTACCAATTGCATTTCTTAATCCCTTCACCTTTTTTTCGCCCTGGTCCCCAACCCCTTTCCATCTATCATCCCAACAAATCTAGTGCCCATCTGACACCATACATAGTTATTACAATATTATTGACTGTATTCTTTATGCTATACCCTACACCCCCATAACTACTTTTTAGCAATCAATTTGTACTTCTTAATCCCTTCCCCTTTTTTCACCCACACCCCCAACCCCGCTCCTGTCTGGCAACCATCAAAATGTTTTCTGTGTCATGAGTTTGTGTTTTGATTGTTGTTGTTGTTTATTTTGTCCTTTAGATTTCATATGTAAGAGAAATCGCATTACACCTGTCTTTCTCTGTCTGACACTCCACTCAGCACAATACCCTCCAGGTCCATCCATGCCATTGCAGATGGCGAGAACCCATTCCCTTCTATGGCCGAGCAATATTCCATTGTGTATGTAGCACCTCCTCTTTATTCATTCATCCATGGACAGACACCCAGGCTGCCTCCATATCTTGACCATTGTAAACAATGTTGCAATGAACATATGGATATATATGTACACTTGAAGTAGCATTTTGAGTTTCTTCAGATAAATACCCAGGAGTGGGATTACTGGGTCATTCTTTGTCTCGTTATAGTCTTTGTTTTAAAGTCTATTTTGTCTGGTATAAGTATTGCTACTCCAGCTTCTTTTGTTTTATTCTTTTCCATTTTCATAAAGTAACTTTTTCCATCCCTTTAGTTTTCATCTGTGTGTGTCTTTCAATATGAAGTAAGTCTCTTGTAGGCAGCATATGTAAGTGTCTTGTTTTCTTATCCACTCAGCCCTCCTATGTCTTTCGATTAGAGCATTTAATCTATTTACATTGAAAATAATTGTTGATAGATATGTAGTTATTGCCACTTTATTATTCATAATTTTTTAAAAAGATTTTTATTGTGAAATTGTGGAAGGGAAACAGTGTTGGGGAATTGGGGAAGGGGAACAGCCAAGTTGTTGTCCTTCAATCTTAGTTGGGGAGGGTGCAGCTAGCTCAGCTCCAAGTCTAGTCACCATCTGGCCACCCGTCGGCAGCTCGCTCAGCTCAAGGTGCCATATTCAATCTTAGTTGCTGGTGGGCGTAGCTCACCATCCCATGAGGGAGTTGAAACGTCAACCGTTTTGTTAAGAGCACATGCTCTCACCAGCTGAGCCATACTGCCACTTGTTGGCAGCTCAGCAGCAGCTCAGCTCAGGCACAGCTCACTGGCCCATGTGGGAATCAAAATGGCGACCCTGTTGCTCAGAGCTCGTGCTCTTAACCAACTGAGCCACTCGACTGGCTCCATTATTCATAATTTTTATTTATTTATTTTTCCTATCTTAAAGAAGTCCCTCTAACATTCCTTGTCATACCAGTTTGGCGGTGACGAACTCCTTTAGCTTTCACTTGTCTGAGAAGCACTTTATCTGTCCTTCAATTTTAAATGATAGCCTTGTTGGGTAGAGTAATCTGGGTTGTAGGTTGTAGGTCTTGCTTTTCATCTTGGTGAATATTTTGTACCAATCCCTTGTGGCCTGCAAAGTTTCTGTTGAGAAATCAGCTGACAATCTTATGGGAGCTCCCTTATAAGTTACTAGTTGCCTTTCTCTTGCTGCTTTTAGAAGTCTCTCTTTGTCTTTAAGCTTTGCCATTTTAATTATAATGTGTCTTGGTGTGGGCCTGTTTGGGTTCATCTTGTTTGGGTCTCTCTGCACTTCGAGAACTTCTATGTCTATTTCCTTTGACAGGTTAGGAAAGTTTTCAGTCATTATTTTTTCAAATAGGTTCTCAATCCCTTGCTTTCTCTCTCCTTCTGGTACCTCTGTGATTCAAATGTTGCTATGCTTGATGTTGTCCCAGGGTTTCTTAAACTATCCTCAGTATTTTTGGATTCTTTTTTGTTCCAATTGTGTGTTTTCTTCTACCTTGTCTTCCAAATTGTTGATTCAATCTTCTGCTTCGTCTAGTCTGCTGGTGATTCCTTCTAGTGCATTCTTCATTTCAGTTATTGTATTCTTCACTTATGACTGGTTCTTTTTTATGGTTTCTATATCCTTTTTATGCTTGCCATGTCTCTGTTGAAATTCTTACTAAGTTCCTTAACCATTGTTTTGAACTCTGTTTCTGATAGGTTCCTTGCTCCTATTTCATTTAAATTTTTTTTTCTATGGTTTTCTCCTGTTCTTTCATTTGGGACGTATTACTTTGTTTTCTCAATTTGACTGCCTCTCAGTGTTTGTTTCTATGTATTAGGTTAGATCTTCTATGTCTCCCCATCTTGGCTGGGTGGCCTTATGCAGTAGGTGCTCTGTGGGGCTCTGCACAGAGTCCTTGGTCACCTGCTGTGGGTGCTCCAGGAATGTCCCATGTATGGATTGTGTGTGCCCTCTTGTTATAGTTGAGCCTTGATTGCTATTGGCACATCAGTGGGTGGGATTGACCCTCAGGCTGACTGGCTATGGGGTTTGGCAACATCCACACTTACAGGCTGCTGTGGGAGTGGGTAGAAGGGTAGGGGCTTACCCCACTGAGTGGGATTCACACTAGCAGGCTCTGGTGCCTGTTGAGACTGCCCTTTGTGTGTGCCACTTGTGGGGCTAATTGGGTGGTATTCTGTGCTTTGAAGCCTACCTCCAAGTATATTGGTCCTGCAGCCCCTTGGGAGGGGCTTTGGTGCAGGCCCATGTCACCCACTTCCTGTGACTGGCCAGAGACTACCTGGTAGGAGCTACAAAGTGATTCACCGTTGTGCGCTGCCTGTATTAAAGTTGGAGACATGTGGGAGAGGCCATGTTGAGAACTGACCTTGGCTGCCACCAGTACTGCACCTGGGGTAGCTCCACAAAAAAGTAGGTCACCCTGTGGCCTGCTGCCACCTGCCAGCTCCATTAAGGTTCAGCCACTGATAAAGCCTTGTGCAGTACATGAGTTGGGTGAGGCTGGGTCTCAGGGAGTCATTAGAGTGGAAAGAATTGTGGTCACTAGGTTAATGTAAATTCTGTTTTGGTGATCATGCTGAGCCTGGAGCAACTCAGGCAAAGTCTCAGAGCACACCAAGGCCAGTTGCTGCCCACCTAGGGCCTGTGGACTCTGATAGTTTTCCAAGAAAGAGTGCCATGCAGGCAGGGCTGGCTGCTCACGGAGAAAGTGTCTCTGGCTGTGTGTGAATTGGGTGGGGCGGGGTCCCATTAAGTTATTAGGGTGGAGCAGAAAAGCTCACCAGGCCAATTAGATTCAGTTGACCATTGTGGCGGCGGGTTCAACACAGGAAAGATGGTGCCTGCTTGCCAGCTGCACAGAAGGTGGACCCACTCACCAGGGATAATGCCAGCTGTCTTGCAGTTCTCCCCCAAAGCCACACACCTCAGTGTCCTCCGTATCTCTCTGAGACCCCCCTGAGTCACTGTGCCTCCACTGGAGCCCAAGGTGAGTGCCTGAAAGCAAGTGAATCTGGGCATGGGCCATTTAATAGGATGTCTGGGTTTCCTGCAGCCTGTCCCACCTGGAAGGCTGGAATCTCCACTGTTTTTCAGTGGAGATGGTTTTCAGCCAGATGTCATGGGAGCTTCTTTCCTGGCACCAGTACTCTGAGCTGAGGAGCCTGGTGTGAGGCTGGGGCCCCTTGCTCCACCGTGGGGAACATCTGTGGCTGAGATATCCCTTCCAATTTTCACCTGCCACACGGAGGTTTGGAGCCAACCTGTTTTGTGTCTCCTCCCCTCCTACCAGTCTCAACATGGCTTCTTCTTTATATCCTTAGTTATAAAACTTCTGTTCAGCCAGACTTCAGGTGGTTCTCCAGGGTGACTGTTTTATAATTTAGTTGTAATTTTAATGTGTTCATGGAAGGATGCAACACACAATGTTATCTACTCTGCCTTTTTGGATCTCCCATTATGATTTTTTAAAGAAACACTGATTACATTGCTTTCAAGTAAAAATAGTTAAGTAGAGTCAATAATTTGTTTTCTAGTAAGGACCTTAAGGAATCTTTTTAATACATAAAGATGATTTATAATGTACATACCAATAAATATTTTAATTTTTGTAACAAATATATATTTTAAAATAATTAAAATAATTTTCTTTAATGGCAGACATATTTTTGCCACCTCTTTTTACAAAAATATGAAATTGATTCACTTACATAACAAGATGCTGAGTTGTAGGTTTTAATGTAGTGTTAAGATATAATAAATTCTCACACCATATACAAAAATTAACTCAAAATGAACCAAAGATCTTACTGTAACAGCTAAAATGATAAAACTCTTACAAGAAAACATAGGTGTGACTCTTCATGACCTGAATTAGGTAATGGATTCTTAGATATGACATCTAAAGCACAAGTAAATAAAATAAAAAGATAAATTGAACTTCATCAAAATTTAAAACCTTTATATTTTAAAGAACACTATCAAGAAAGTGAAAAGACAACTCACAAAATGGGGAACATATTTGCAAATTGTGTATCTTGTAAGAATCTAGTATTAAGAATAAAAAACAGGTTTGGTTAAGAGCTCGCTCAAGAGTTTGAGCTCTGAGCAACAGCGGTTCGATTCCTGGCCTGAGCTGAGCAGCCACTGAACTGCCAACCAGTGGCAGGATGGCTTAGCTTAAAAAAAAAAAAAAGGAATAAAAAACACGTACAAGTCAACAATAAAAAGACAAATTACCAATTAAAAATGGGCATAGGTTTTGAGCAGACAGTTCTCCAAAGAAAATATACAAATGACCAATAAGCCTATGCAAAGATAGCTAACATTATTAGTCATTAGAGAAATGTGAATCAAAATCACAGTGAGATACCATTTCACACCACTAGGGTAGCTATATTTAAAAAGACAGACAATAACAAGTGTTGGTGAAGATGTAGAGAAATCAGAACCCTCATATATTTGGGATTGCAAAATGGCGTAACCATTTGAAAAATAGTCTGGCAGTTCCTGAAAAGTTTCAACATAGAGTAACTGTGTCACCCAGCAATATCACTTTTAGGTGTGTACCCAAGAGAACTGAAAGCATATATCTACACAAAAACTTGAACGTATTATTCATAATAGCCCCAAAGGGAAAACAATCTAAATGCCCATTAACTAATGAATGGATAAACACAATGTGGTACATCTATCTATACCATGGGTATTATCCAGCCATAAAAAGGGATGAAATACTGAAGTGTCCTACAATATGGATGTGCTTTGAAAACATTATGCTAAGTGAAAGAAGCCACAAATTGTATGATTTTATGTATATAAAATGTCAAGAAAAGACAAATCTATAGAGCCATGGACTGTGGGGAAGGAAGAATGGAGAATGACTGCTACTGGGTATGGGTTTCTTTTTGAGGTGATAAAATGTTCTGAATTAGATAGTGGTGATGGTTGCACAAGCTTGTGAAATATTAAAATCTACTGAATTGTACACTTTAAACAAGTAAATTTTTATGGTTTATTAACTATATCTTAATTTTTAAAATAAGGTGTGCTAATTGTCAGATACCACATTTACCTATGAGAAGACCATCCATACGCACATTTCAAAAGATGTATTCCAGAAACAGTTATATCTCTTACATCCCTTACCTGAATGAGTCTCATCTAGATGAAGGATATAAAAAGGTAAGGGTCAAGAATGAAAATTAGAAGATGATTTGTCACGAGGAATTTGGTGGGGAAAGCATTGTAAGAAGCCCCAACCCTCTTTCAGGGCTGGGCTGTAGAGTGTGGAGTACCCTATGAGCTAGGTCTTATCTTACTTAGAGACCTGAGTCCCAGCAGTTACAGGCAGAGTGGTCAGGTGCCTGATGCAAACCCAAGCAAACAAAAACGGCTGTGCTAGCAGGTCAAGGGCTACATCTGGGAACTACTGGTCCTGCCTTCTAATGGGAGGCTGAGGGGCATGACGCCAGGGTCCAGCTGTGGAACCCTTGCTGGAATATTGTCCTGGAGGTCCCAGCTGTGGAGAGTCCTTCTGGAAACAGAAGCTGGCAGGGATTGAGCAGGGCCTGATGAAAGAGGCTCTGCTCTTGACAAAGTTATATTTGCAGTATGCTAGGAGCAGGTCTCCAGAGAACCCATGAGACTGCTCAGCAGAGAAAGTCATCTTGAAACACCTCTTGATCCCGGATGCCATGGGACTGTTTTCCGACAGTTCTGAGGGAGTCAGAACTTTCCACCTGGTCACCCACCTCTCCTCCCTGCTTGGATCTCGGCGGTGCCAGGAATAGTAGCTGGTAAGTCAGGGAGGAAGTAAGGGGGGAAGAGAGAATGAAGATGACCAACTCCTCCATCTTGGTGGTCCCAGCTGAGACTTAGGGAGGTCAAGTGGTTTGCTCAATGTCACCCAACCGTCGCTGGGGGAGCTGGGTTGCTTTTATGAAGTCATAGCCATACTGCTCTACTGAGAAAGAAGATGAACATCTGTACAGGAGACACTGATGTTTTCGACTCCCAGCAGTTAACTTAGAGCAGTCAAAAGACAGGGCAGATGTAATACAGAAAGAAGAGCAATTGTGTTAAGCGTGGAGGAAGTGCAGCCTTGTACAGATCTACAGAATCACTCTGATCTCCAAGTTTTCTGGAAAATGCTCGTTCGTGCACAGGGTCTTTCCAACCTTCCAGCAGTGCCTTCCAGCAAGATAAAAGCTTTCCTCTGCAAAGGTGAAAGGAAAAGAGGGAGCCCTTGCGAAGTAAATAACAGAGTTAACAGCCTGACGAGCTACGAATGCATTTTCTTAGCAGGTTTATGACTGGAAAATATTCATCGATAAGCACTTTCTCACCCATGGCACCTATGGTACTACATAAATTAATTTCTTTAGCAAGTAACGATCAGCACTTTCTACAGGGTGTCTGGATTTTAGGGACTTCATATGTTTATTTCAGGAGGTGCTTATGTTGTGAAAGCTTCTGCAAGTTTATATCATTCACTGAAGTTCAGGAAAGGATCTAACAGTGCAGACACATGTTTATACCTAGGCGCAAATGAAGGGCTTTGAAATATGATATTTGGTCAAATGTTTGGACTTCCATCACCGATATGATAGTTACAGTACCGGCTGGCCTTATTTTGATTGCTGTCTTGAAATACTCCCTTCAAAGAGCAGTCATCTCTATTCAGAATTTTTTATAATAACTAAATTTTATTGGGGTGACAGTTGTTAGCAAAGTTACATAGGTTTCAGGTGTACAATTCTGTAATACATCATCTGTATATCACATTGTGTGTTCACCACCCAGAGTCAGTTCTCCTTCCATCACCATATATTTGACCCCATTTACCCTCATCTACCATTCCCTGCCCCCTTACCCTCATCATCTACTTTTCAAAAGGCCTAATATACACTCGAGGTGGGGGGACCTGGAAACCGCATTAGATTTTTATCCCTAACAGCTACTACCAGTACTTCATATTCAGTCTGCTCTACTGTCTGTAGTGGCCATGTTGGCTTGAGTTTGTACAAATATGGAGGTAAGGAGAAGTTTCCTTCTCCTCTTGAGCTCTTAACTTTTCCAAGAGCAAGTGTGAGCCCCACACAGGAGCACTGACTGGAACCTGTGGGCTGGGAGCCTTCTGGATCCTGTGTGAGGCTCTGGGCTTGGTGCTTTCCACTCCATGGTTGGGAGCCTCACCTATGACACTGGCCTGTGAATTCCCTCTCTGCTTTCTTGGTGTAAGCCTTTAGCTTTAACCTATGAGTGCCTGTTACCTTTGGTGCTAGGGATGCTATAAATGGAGGAGAGATGAATGAATCTTAGCACTGGGTACCACGAATGACCCTGATGAGGTCAGAGGAAGAATCTGGTTTAAGATTTAAGGGCCCAGGCTCTGGAGTTAGACTGCCTGGGTCTGAATCTGGTTTGTGTGATGCTGGGCAAGTTGGGAAACCTTCGGGAGCCTGTTTCCTTACCTTGAAAATGGGGGACAGTTGCAGTTCTTAGTTTCTAGGTTTGCTGTGACAATTGAATGATACAATCTGATCAAGCTGTTTCTTAGCACGGGGCCTGGCATCTAAAAGCACTCAATCTATGGAAGCACCTAGGAGTAATGTGTCCAGCCATGGGGACTCTGGGGACATGGATTTGCTGTTTGAGTCACCAAAGTTATGCTGAATGTAGGTGTATGGGGGAAAATGTACTGCACCCTGAGTCCTATCTTCAGTCGTATTTTTGGAGACTCTTGACAGGAGTCAGTGCTCTGGGAAAGGCAGAGATGTATAAAATACAGAACTCAGCACCTGAAAGAGAGAGGAAAATAGATGTAAAAGTTCTTATAGGACTAAGGCAGCTTGGTCAGACTGTTGGAATCCAAGGCAGGAGAGAGGGATTTGAGGCTGTGAAAAGGAGGGACAGTTTCCTTGAGAATGTGGTGCTCCACTGACTTGCAAATCTCTGCATGCCACCCTTTTGATTCTGTGAATTGATTTCCATCTACAATTATTTGGCGTCCATTTTATAGTTAAGAGTGCTGCTGCACGGAAATATCGGAAGCTGAGTCTGCATGGGCAATGCTTGTTGAGTTGTGGTCCTCACAGAAGGGGGCTCAGGAGGGTCACTGCCAGGGCAGTTGGTGTCTCCTGTGACATGGCTTCCATTTTCCTGCCGGGAAGGGCTGGGGGTGTGAACCTGGAAACCGAGCTCTGGAGCAAAGTGGGAGAGACAGGCTGATGAAGGTACCTGACTTTTCTTTTTTTTTTTTTTAGCTGAGCCATCCCGATAAATTAAGCATTGTTTTATTTTTTTTTTAATTTTATTTTTTTAGCTGAGCCATCCTGCCACCTGTTTGGCAGCTCAGCGGCAACTCAGCTCGGGCCGGGAATAGAACCACTGTTGCTCAGAGCTCACACTTTTGAGTGAGCTCTTAACCAACTGAGCCACTCGGCCGGCCCCCTGACTTTTCAACATGCACATTTCACTTGCCCTTCCTGGAGCAAGGAGCACCTGACTCCCACAACCCTGGGGATGGCCTTTCCAGATCAGAGTGACTGTGCTAGTTTTCCAGGGCTGCCGTATAACAAAGTACCACAAATTGGGTGGCTTCAAACAACAGAAACTTATTTTCTCACGGTTCTGGAGGCTGGAAGTCCTAAATCAAGATGTCGGCGGGGTTGGTCCCTTCTGGAGGCTCTGAGGGAGAATCCATCCCATCATGCCTCTCTCCTAGCTTCTCATGGCAGTCGCAATCCTTGATTTCCCTGGCTGGTGGCAGCAGCATCTTCCTTCTCAGCCTCAGTAGTCACACTGCCTTCCCCCTTTGGTCTGTCTACTCCTTTCTGTCTCTTATAAGGGATCTCCCTATTGGATTTTGGGCCCACTCTAATTCAGGATGGTTTCATTTTAAGATCCTTGCCTTCATTACACCTGCAAAGATTATTTCAAGTAAGGTCAACTTCTGAGGTCCCAGGTGGATATCTTTTGGGGGACATATTGCAGTCTAACAGAGTGACCATATAATTTTATGTCCAGGCCAAGACACGTTGGGATTGACAAATGCTAAACTTGACAGAATGCCAGTCAGGTGTCCTTGCTTGGGCACAGTGGTCTGGCTGTGCGACCACCCTCTAGATGACCACCCACCATCTTCTCCTGAGAAGAACAACTGTCAGGCTGTGCGGGTTGGAAGGGGGAGTGATGTGAAGATTGAACTACTCTTAATACTGACTTCTGAGCTTTTCCAGTATTCTCTGGCCAACATTCACTTGCTGCTTGTTGAGTCTTCTCCTCCAGGGACACCGAAGTTGAAACTGAAGCCACTTCCCACTTGTCCATCCATTTTCCCTCTTCCAAACTTTCTGATGTCTTCTTCTGCTCTCTCTCTCTCTTCTTTTTACTAACCATTTTACTGTCACATTAGTGGGAAAATGACAGTGAGGAAAATAGTACCTCAGGAGTTGGGAAGGACTGACATGTGTGTGCTCCGCCTGCTTTTGTGTAAGAAGATGTGTGCAATGGCACATTGCAGTTTGGTTTTATATTTATGTTAAAGCACAGGACATGAATAAGTGTAAAGGAATCCTCACCAATAGTCTTAAAAATTGTAATTAAAATGACAATTAATTCTTATATTTAAATATCAACCCAACAGGTTCTTTTTACATTGATATTGTGATATTTAGTGTTAGTGAGGATGTGGGGAGAATAGGCAGTTTCATATACCACTGGTGAAATGTGAATCAGGAGACTTTTCTAGAGGAATAGTTGACATCAAATATGAAATTCTTGAAAAATATTCATAGCCATTTACCCGGTTTCACCTCTAGGAAGTTATCTGGAAGAAAAACAAAAGAGATTTTTTACAGATCTATTATGAGGATATGGATCACAAACTATGTGTGGGTCGGAATCAGTTGAAATGTGCGTGTGGTAATAATTAGTTAAATTAGAGGGCATCCAAAGGATAGCATTACATGCAGCCATTAAAAATCACATTTTAGGGCCAGCCAAGTGGCTTGTTGGTTAAGAGTTGGCTTGGGACACCAGCTCTGAGCAGCAGGGCCCTGGTTCGGATCTCACATGAGGGCCAGTGATGCTGCGCCCTCTACAGCTAAGACGGTGAACAACAGCTCGACCTGGAGCTGGGCTGCTGCGAGTCACCAGCCACGGCATAGGCTGCAGTGGGGCTGCAGTGGGCTGCCATAAGCTACAGTGTGTGGCTGGCAGCCAGCATGAGCAGCTGGCAGCTGGTGTGAGCTGCAAGAGCCACCGTGAGCCGCCGTCCTGAGGCTGGTGACCGATCTGCCTCACCCAGGAAGAGTGCAATGATAATACTAACATGGGCCAGTGAAGCAACGTCCTCCACAACTAGAATGAAGAACAAAATAACAACAATTTGTCTGTTCCCCTTCCCCCGATTCCCCAGTGCTGTTTCCCTCCCCCAATTCCCCAATTAAAAAAAAAATCACATTTTAAAAGAATATTTAATGATGTTGCCTAATGACCAGGGTATTATTTAAAATTTAAGAGGCGGGTTACAAAGCAGTACGTTCACAATGATCCCCAATGAAACAAAGCCAAACAAGTTAAACATTGTAAAAAAAAAAATGACAGCTGGTTGGCTAGATGTCAGGAAGTTAAAGCCGAGTATTTCTGAGTGATGAGATTCCAGGTGGTATTTATTTCCACATTTGTGTTATTCTGCATATGTAGATTTTCTACTATAAACATGTATTAATATGTATCGCCCTTATATTAAGAAATTAACCCAACAAAGCAAAGACAAACAGGAGAAATGAACACAGCAGGAAAAACTAATCTGAGTTCCACTCTCTTCCCCTTCTCACAGTGTTCCTTGCATGGTACAGGGTCAAGCTATTTCGGGAATGGAATCTATACATGCTCCCTAGGGACCACCGGCCCCTTCCTACCACCTGTGTCCTCAGAATCAAGCCCTTAGTGGCACTGGTTCACAGACTCTCTGACTCCACCATGTTTCTAGAAGTCTGGCTTGTTCACATGTGATAGTTGGGAAGCCCTCTGGACCTCAAGGATGAAAGAGATTGCTTTTCTTTAGCTATCAATTTAGAGCAAAATTCGAACAGGCTTTTGTATTGCTTTCCTGTCCTTCCAGAGTGACTCCTTTCTGCAAGTCGCCTGGTTGGGGAGGGCAGCAATAAGTTGTCACTACTAATTGTACAACTGCTGCTGTGCTCGTGCACCCTGCCGTCAGCCGACCCAGCCACTCTTTCCTTCCATGGAGTCATTAGCTTTACCCTGAAAGCTAACCTTTTAGTTAGACAGATAATCTTGAACTTGTTCTGCGTTGGGTGTTGTTGAAGTATTTGAGGCTTTTTTTTTTCTTCAAAGGCGTTGACGGATCAGTTCCATATACTTCAGAAAAACCTGACACCCAGCTCTCCCTTTATCTCATATCCTACCTCCACCTAATTCATTCACCAGAGCTGAGAGGCTGTAGTTTCTAATTCTTATACCATTGCCCCTGTTTCTCACGTTTGCCTAATTTATTATGCCTTCAAGCCACCCTACGCCCGCTCAGCTTAATTTTTTTCTCAACTTCATTGTGTGTGTGTGTGAGAGAGAGAGAGAGAGAGAGAGAGAGAGAGAGAGAGAGAGAGAGAGAGAGAGAGAGAGAGAGATGCAAATATACAGGAAAATGACAGTAGACCAGTTGGATGTGTTTGCACACATTTGATAATCCGTCTGGTTTACTCCATGAACATTTATGTATTGCTCTTTTGTTTAGGTGACCTTAGATTCTGAAACAAAAATTAGGGCTCAGGGTCTGATAAAGTACTTTTTTCTGGTGTTTAAATATCTATTTGGTTAAAGTCTTACAAAGGGATAACAATGAAAGAATGTTTAGTTTAAAAGTTACCTGTGTTGATGATAGCAAAATCCTATGACAATAGGATGGTTTTAGAAAATCTTTAGCACCTGGCTACTGTTGTATTGCTACCCTTTGTTTGTGTGTGTGTGTGTGTGTGTGTGTGTGTGTGTGTGTGTTTGTGTGTACATACCATGCTCACAGATGCTCAATCTATTTTGTATACAAGTAGCATTCTATAAATAATTCCATGGGTTTTAGAATATGTAATATCTCCAAACACAGTTTACATTGACCCATCAACTCGTTAACTTATCAGTTCCAAACACATTTTAGCACCGAGCAGCAATTGTTCATGGCAGCTTTTTGCTTGCTCTTCTCAGCTGCCAGATGAAGGAATGCTAAAAAGGGCTTTGTAGATAGGGAAACTTATATTTTAAAAAAGTATATTGCTTATAAGGAACATAGTGTAGGAGTTTTTAGAACAAGATTCCAGATTTCTGTGGCGGAGGTGGGCATGTTACTCACTAGCCTACCTACGCCAGTGTTTATTTGACTATAAAATTTGTTTATTGAAGATAATCTTTTAAATATTGAAATACAGAAAATCTTGGAGAAAAATAACAATAACCCCCAAATACAACACTCAGAGACGTCTGTTAAGATTTTGACTGAAAATAATTTTCTGTGTACGTATGAATATATAAAGATCATGATGAATATATTATTTTGTACCCTGATTTTTTTAACTTCATAGCATATGCTAAGCATTTCTCTATGGTTACTAAAAATTCTTAAAAACATAATTTTTTAAATTATGCAAACTCCACTATGGCAGAGATCTTTGTTTTGCTAACCAATGTCCATCAGGTGCCTGGGATAGTGCTGGACATAGCAGGCAATTAATAAATAGTTATTGAATGGTTCTATAGATTATAAATGTACTCTAATTTACTTGTTCACCCTCTAGTCATGGGAAGGTTTTTGCTTTTATAAATTACATTTCCATGAACATTTTTGGGCACACTTACAAATCACCTTCCTTGGAAGTTATTTCCCAAAATTTGGTTTTCTAAAAATATAACTATCAAGTCAAACAACACAAACATTTTTATGGCCTTGATGCAAATTATTTTTCAGTATGGTGCCCAACTTCAAGAAGACTAGCACAGATTATAGATGAAAATAATCTCTGTGGACAGAGTACAGAGACAACTAGTTAACAGCATAATCAAACCATGACCTTCCTGAAATAACTTAACCAAGATAGCTTACCAGTCAAAGGTGATAGAAAACAGTTATGTCAATATGTCTAATTGTTGACTGCTCCCCCCCACCCGCCCAGTTAACTCTAGGAGGACTTATTATTTATTCAATAATTGCATATTGAGGGTTAAAAAAATGAATCATGTGCCAAACGCTGGGAAACCCATGATGATCGCTGTCTCTGCCTTTGTGGAGTTGATTGGGGGAGACAGAGGGTGAAGGCATAGTATCACCTGGGAGTGTTGAGTCAGAGGGAGACCTCAGAGTTAATTTCTTTGAGTAAATTGGGGGAAACTACATGTAGTTTACTTGTTTCTTAACACATGGTGTTTATTCTCTCACGGAAGGGATATTGAACATCATTAGACAGAATTTGGAGAGAGATGAGACTTGAAGGGACCCATGCATGCACTCAAATAAAGTGTTAGGGACAGAGGTCTGAACAGACTTGGTAGAAAAACTCCAGCAGAGGTCTTGGGTTTACCATTGAACTTCCCAAGGCCTTGATATTTCACCTGTAAAATAAAGAGTTATAATTTCAGACCCAGCACCAGACTGCTTTGAAAGCTAAGCTTCAGGGGTCTCTGTCTACCAGGTTAGAGGTGATCTCTAGGCTAACCCACAATATTTGCTGTACCCTAAAGGAAGGACTTTGTGTTTTGTGTTTACAGACAAACAGAAGGTTTAGGAAGCTTCCTGAGGTAGTCTCTGATTCGCTTTTCCAAAAAAAAAAAATTTAGTTATAAAAATTGTCAAAAGCAAGCCCCCATCCGCCTTGTGCCTGCTCGTCTGAACACCACACCTTTTTCTTGTTGATGTGTTAGCTATACCCAGAGCATCTATGAGTGCAGTGTGGGTTCCCTCCATACTATGTCTTGGCTTAAAGTGGCCTTAGCATGAATAGAATGACAAATTTATATTGATGTACAGATACAGAATACATTTTGTTATTTCACTTTTTTGGTAATTACAATATATTTTATTTGATTGGAATAAACTTCTTTATGATGCTTTGTTGCCCCCATCAACAGGAGAGTTGATGTCAGCCTTCAGGGTTATTCAATAGATAAACTTTTTTTCAGACAAAAAGCCATTATGGGCTGGTGACTAGATGACAGAGTGTTAGATTTCTCTTCCTTGAGGGCTCTAATTGTCAATAAGGGGAGAGCTGAAGATGAGTTAAAAGAAAGAAAACTCTTCTATGAGGTGTACATCACGTTTAAGAAGAAGGGGGAATTCCTCATATTCCCTTTCCCAACTTCAAAGTCAGCAAGAAAGTTGTCTCTACACAACCATGATTACGCCAAGGGCACTGCGTGGTCACCTCATTTGGCCTTGAGTGTTTGGATGACTTGAACTTTACTCTTTCCTCATGTTAATAACTCTAGGGCTAAATTAGTACTGTGTGTACTAATTAAAAAATTTCCTTTGGGAACCTGCACCATCTCTCCTTGTACTAGCTGTTCCTCCTTTTTTGAACAGTAGCAAATGTGATACCCAGGTTTAAATCCATATTTGGCAAGTGTTTTCATCCAGACAGAAGCGTCAAGGGAAGTGATGGGGCCACTTTTACGTGATGTTTTATGAGAAATTTAGTTGTTTGTTGCCAAAGAAGTTTGCCATGTGTTTACATTAAAACTAAATATATGTACCCAAATGTTATCTGACTCAAATTAGGGTAAGCTATGCTTTGAATTTAGATGAGGTGAATTGTGGACCTGAATGAAGATTTACTCAATATTCAACAAATATTTATTGATTTCTCACTGTTGGCCAGGAATTGTGTTAAATACTATGAGGTTTGTACTGACAAATGAGATAATCCCTGACTTAAATTAGTCTCTTGAGGGAGACATGTAATAAAAGATTAAAGGCACATTGTGATTAATATTTAGGTATAAGTAAGCACAGGAGGCTATGTAACCATTTTGGGGCGGGGGGGCTCCAGACAGGGACTATCAGGCTCAGAAGATCACCCACTAAAATGCCAAAAACTTTTACATCTACCTGTATGATCCTTGGTTCTTTGAGTATCTCAATTGCTTTGTACAGTACAAGGTTTGATACCCATTCTCATCAGGTGTTCCTTAAAAATCACCTCCCAGTGAGGTCTTCCCTGATCATCCTCTTTAAAATTGTACCTTTGCCCCTCCCCCACCATTCCCTACTCCTGTGCTTTATTGCTTTCTTTCTAGCAAATATCATCATCGGATATAATATACATATTACTTTATATGTTTGTTATTATTATTATTCATCAATAAGTCCCCTCTCCCATCACTGGAAATGTGAGCTCCATGCTTATATAGCTGTATTCTCAGCTCCTAGAATGGTGGCTTTCATACAGGAGGTGCTCAGTAAATATTTGTTGACCAAAAGCAAGGATAAGGAGTTTCACCATTTGCACAGGTCAAAGATATGACTAATGTCCTATGGATTTAACTTTTATTTACATAGCCAAACAATTTTAAGGAAAAAATATTAGATAAAAGTTAGACTGAAAAAGAGTCATCTTGCAATTAGTTATTTATTGGGTGCCTATTACATATTTAGCATAGTGTTGAATGGTTTGGTAAATATAATGAGGTTCAAGAGAGATCTTTGCCTTCAAATATATTATAATTTAATGGGTGAAGGAGATATGAAACAATATATAAAAAGATAACAATACATAGGAAAATAACATGAGGTATCTCAAGCAGAGAAAGAGAAATCACTAAAGAAATGTCTAGGTAACCTTGGCTGAATTGACTGAGGGTAGGCTGGTTGGTTAGGAAAAATTTCCTGGAAAATGTAGTACTTGACCTTGGGTGCAGGATTTAAGGAGAAAGAAATGAAACCTATGGGGCAAAGGTGATGATGGTAGAGAAATGTGTACATCACTTATGGGGACAACCATGCAAAGCATGCCACTGGGAGGTACACCATAGCATAAAGCAGCCCATAGACATTTACCTGAGGGTTCTTTAGAGAAGTTATCATGGGTAGTATTCCAATCATACTACCTTTGCTCCAGTCATTGTGAAATGACCCTTTGAAAATGATCTTCAGGGTCTGACTCATGCTCTTGAACTTTCTCACTGGGGGCATCCTTCATTATTGGAGAACGTATTTAATATTTTGAGAAAAGTCAATAGTAGTTCAGGGTTAAGCTGGATGCTATGGTCTGAATGTTTGTGCACCCCCTCCCCACAATTCATATATGAAATCCTAATGCCCAAGGTGATGGCCTTAGGAGGTGGGGCCTTTAGAAGGTGATTAGGTCATGAGAGCTCTCATGGGATTAATAACAGGATTAGTGTCCTTATGAAAGATCACTCAGAGAGAGCTCTCACTCCTTCTGCCATGTGAGGACACAATTAAAAGGCAGCTGTCTATGAATTAGGAAGTAGGCTCTTACCAGACACCCAGTCTACTGGTGCCTTGGCCTTGGACTTCCCAGTCCCCAGAACTGTGAGAAGTAAATATTTACTGTTAATAAACCACTAGTCTATGGTATTTTGTGATAGCAACCTGAGTGAACTGAGACACTGGGTTAGTAGAGTTACTGATCAAACCACGCAATATTGTTTGAGCCTCAGCCAAAGTATGATTTTAAAGTAATGGGTTAGGGGCCGGCCGAATGGCTCAGTTGGTTAAGAGCTCGCTCAAGAGTTTGAGCTCTGGGGCCGGCCGAGTGGCGCGATGGTTAAGAACTCGCTTGGGATGCCAGAGGGCCCCGGTTCGGATCCCACATATGAGGGCCAGTGACACTGCCCTCTACAGCTAAGATGCTGAACAACAGCTCAACCTGGAGCTGGGCTGCTGTGAGTTGCTGGCGACGGCATAGGCTGCAGTCCCTGTGGCAGTGGGTTGCCATGGGCTACCGTGTGTAGCCAGCAGCCAGCGTGAGCGGCCAGCAGCCGCAGTGAGCGGCCGTCCAGAAGCCGGCGACTGATCTGCCTCGCCAGGGAAGAGCGCAATGATGGTGCCAACTTGGGCCAGTGAAGCAGCATCCTCCACAACTAGATTGAAGAACAAAACGACAGCAACTTGTCTGTTCCCCTTCCCCTAACTCCCCAGCACTGTTCCCATCCCCCCAATTACCCAATAAAAATCTTAAAAAAAAAAAATAAAAAAAAAAAAAAAAAGAGTTTGAGCTCTGAGCAACAGCGGTTCGAGGCCAGCCCGAGCTGAGCAGCCGCTAAGCTGCCAATAGGTAGCAGGATGGCTCAGCTAAAAAATAAATAAATAAAAAAAATAAAGTAATGGGTTAGATGTTCAGCTGTGCTTTATCCATTAGAGCCAAAGGCAACTTCAAAGTTGGGATTTAAAAATGTGTTGAGGAGAACTGTGACTCTGGCATCAGCCACCTTTTAAAAAAAACAACACTTTTCAATTACAGTTGACATAAAATATTATATTAGTTTCAGGTATACAACATAATGATTAATTGTTTATGCAACTTATAAAGGTATCACCCCAATAAGTCTAATGCCCGCCTGGCACCATCCATAGTTATTACAATATTATTGCTTTTAGTCCCTATGGTGTACTTTGCATCCCTGTGGTAAGTCACCCTTTAAGATGGTTGTTTTGAAAGCCATTGCTCATTTGGATCAGTTATTATTTTAAAAAGCTGTGTTACTCCTTAATAAGTCCCTCTTCACAATTGCGAATATGGATTTCTTTCTAATTTCTCTGAATTCCTTCTAAGAACCCTTTGCATGTGTAAATGTTTTCTCTGCTTCTAGATTTATTGGAATTGAACCAATTAGCTGTGATGATGAGAAATGACCTTTCCTGACTCAAGAACAACAGAGGGAAAAAATAAAAAATTCAGCGCTTATTTAATTACTAGATGAGTGTTATTGGGATGGTCAAAGGAGCTATTGGGTTGTTGGAAAAGTCATGACATATTTTTTCTATGTTTTTCATTGCAAAAATGCGTCATGACTTTTCCAACAACCCAATAATTAACTTTGACTTTGTCCTTAATAAATGAGAATAGTCAGTGGCTACATCATGTGAAGAAGAGATTTGGAGACACACAATAACCCATTCCATTACTCTTGTTCCTTTACGCTCTGCCATACCCTGCTATACTCCCCAAACAGACTTTGGCCTCAGGACTGAGTCCTAACATACTCAGATGACAGACTAGCTATATACATAACAATCTCTAAACCTGGCCTCAGCTTTGCTGGGTAGATGTCATTTCTATGTTCTTTAACACTGGATTTTTTGGTAGTAGAGGGATTTTAATCACCAAACGATTTCTATTTTATACATAAGTGGGAAGACCTATATCAGATTTAACATTTGGAATCCATAGAATGTATTCATTTATAGGAGCTTGCAGAAGATTTTGACTGGACTGAGGGCTAATGAATTATATTGTTAAAAAGATAGACCTGGTGACTGTGGTTTTGGAAGTCCTTCACCTCGATGTGTCTAGCCTAGTGTGGACCATCAGAGAGGGGAAAGGTAAGTGCAAATATCAACAAGGCTGGAGTTTCACTAGCTGCTGACAAATAGATCTTACGTGCCAGGTATCACTTAGTAAGAACTAGCCTTGTAAAAAAATGACAAAGTCAAGTTTCAGGAACGGGGAGTTCAGTTGTCACATTGGTGTTATCACCCACAAGACTTATGGCCTGTAAAGCATGATGGAGCCCCACTGGTTCTATCCTAGAATTCATATGGCATTAAAGTAGAAAGGGGCCAGGAAGGAGAATTCATTTTCCCAAATTTACATTGAATAAATCTACAGTTTGTCATTGTTGCTTATTGTGGGTTAGACTTACTTCCAAGACTAGAGTTTATGTTCCCTGCATAGGGTACAGAATATTTGCACTTATACTGTCTCCTCCTGTGTTAGCAAGTGTTGGACTAAGTTGATTATCTGTTGCGTTATTGTAGGGACTAATGATTTGTAATTATTCTTGGGTCTCACAATATCTGTAGAAATATGGAGAGCACAGAAATAAAGGGATAAAGTGCACGCTGCTATGGGCATAGTGGTAAGAGCTGAATTATTTCACGGCATATTTTCCTCCCATCCCTCCTGCCATACCTGTGTAAGACATTTAGCTATGTGGTTTTAGCACTTTACTTGTGATTACTATCAGATCAGTCGTGTTAAAGGCAGCATACTAACTGGTGTGTAAGTAGGAAAAGAGAGGCTGTGGTATTTGCAGTGAAATGCAGGAAGAGCAAGAAGATAGGAGCAAGCTGGCACTTTGTAGCTCATTATTGCCCTTGCTTAATAAAGCAATAGATACTTCCAAATTGCTTTGAAGTGGTTGCCAGCTTCCTCACCGCGCTGTGAAACCTGATAGCTCTGCCTTTAAACAGTGTGTGAAAGTGCAAACGGTAGTACTTGCGAATTCATTCAGCGACTTCCAAACTGTTGTCTAAGCAGGAAGTGGGAACAGGGAGACTGAGACAGGAGGAGGGAAAGGCCCCCCATAACGCTTGGTGGTTGATGTCAGATTTGGCTGACTTTTAGTTATGCAGACTTGAACGCTGCAGAGATAAACGTTGGTTTCCCCGGAAGAATCCAAAGGAATTAAAGGAAAGAACTTTGATCTTCTTTATATATATATTTAATTTAATGAGCTCATGGCCGAGTTAAGTGAAAGCCAGCTCAACCCACATTTAATATAACATTTACTGAGCTACCACATTTAATAGATATATTTTAGAAGGTGTCCAAATAATCAAGGGGAGTAGGTCAGAAGACTATTTTCTGGGCTTGAACTGAGATGACTATTGCAAGAGACTGGCTCAGTCCTAAGGTTCAAATTGTTTTCTGTTATCTGCCTTCCCTTCCCAAGCCGATGGTCCACGTGCTGAGGTTCTTGCAAATGTCAAGAGTCATTTTTATAAGTGTCCCAAGTGCCACACAGGGCAATAAGGAAGCCTTATTTGCACCAGAACTGTGTTAGAGCCTTGGCTATGTACTCACAGTCTCTGCTGCATTTGGGGAGAACATGATAACTAGATCGTCGTCTTTGCCTGGTTTGCTTGCTAACAGTGTGATTTAAAACAAAGGTTGACTTTTTGGCCGGCTGAACTGTGTAAGAGAGTCAGATACCTGGGTCTGTGACTTTAGCTATTTCTGAAGCAATAAGCCACTGAGTCAGAAGAGCAGAGTGGTGACTTTCTTGTGTTACTTACAGAGAAGTGCAGGAGAGTCGAGGGTTGAAACAGAGAAATCTTTATTTGAACACGGGTCCAGTCGCAGCAAAAGCTCTCTCCAAAAATTCACCCTCTGGGTGTAGTGCAGATCTCCAGTTCTTTTTCACCATGAAAAATCCGTATTCTGCAACAGCATCATTCAATCCAACTTTCTACAGTGTAGGAAATGCTCTGTATCTACACTGTGCAATATGGTAGCGTAGCCACAAGCCCCATGTGACTACTGAGGCTGAGGAACTAAAGTTTAGTTTCACTTACATTTATAGTTCATTTTAAGTAGCCACATATGTCTCGTGGGCTTTCTATTGGACAGCCCAGTTCTAATAGGACTGCCATAGGGATGTGAGTGCCTGTTTCACGCGCAGTTGAAAATTGATAGAGACACTGTCTGGTGTGTGGTTTTAAGGTTTGGGAGTTTCCATTTATTTTTCTCATGAAGCTGCAATGCTGATCATAAAAATCAGACATGTCACTGCAATATGATAAGGACTTGATTAAAAACAAAAAGAAAAAAAGGTGATGGGGAGGGGGGATAAAGCTGTGGTTACAGGTGCTCCTAGAGAACGACTCATGATTATTTCTTGGCCAAACATTTGCCGCGATGAGAAGTGGTAATGTCTCAGCAAGTCCACCATTCTCCCACTGTCACTCATTTTTGGAGGCTGGGTTTTTGCTCTTTTATCTGTGTTGGAGAGCTGTCTAACTCCTTTCCAAGCCCCATCTTAGAAAAACGCAGCAAAACAATCAAACAGAGAGAGGAAGATATGCTAGGTTTGGGAAAATGCTTAACGGCGCAGGTTTCAACTTGCTACCAAGTCGTTCCATACGTGACGGTGACTCACTCATTTGGAATTTGGAACATGCTCTCTAAGGAAGCACTTGGATAATTTGCTACTTTCCAAGGCTAATCCCTGGTCGTCTGTTTTACTTACCCCAGAGCTGATGTGCAGTAGATTTGCAATAAAAATATTAGAAAGTATTTCTGTGGAACACTAGATGTTAATGGAAACCCACATCAAAAATCAGCCATATTAATTATTTAATACTACTCTCCAAAAAACATGTATGAGGTTTGAAAAACTGACTAAGAGCTGGTTTTTTTTACTTGGTTTTGTTTTGAAGTGTTGAATGCACAAAGAAAAAGCAGATTAAACTTGGAAGTAGAGGGAAACCGAAGAAGATACTTTGGGTGTTCTGCACTTCTTTTTAAGGGTGTTTGTACTTATTAACCCTAGTCCTATATTTCACTTCAAATACTTTATTTTGGAGTTATGGCTTCCCTTTTCTTGTCTGTGTGTATCTCGATAGTGCTGCTCTTAGAATCACTCAGTAGCCTTGTTTTGATTTGTGAATGGAATAATGAACAGGGCAGGAAAAAAAACTGAGAGGGAAAAGGAGACTGATGTGTAACGAACAGAAGTTAAAAGAAAGAAAAAAGATACGCGTGAAGGTTTAGGATGATTTCTGCAGGTGAGATTCACAGACTGGTGAATAATAATTGTCACCACTTATAGAGCATTTCCATTCAGTACCAGGGACTAGATTATTAACATTAATTATTTCATATAATTCTCATGACAGCCTATGAAGTAGGTCTTTTCTCCTATGCCTCGAATGGGGAAACCAAAGTTGGGAGGGGAAAGAACTCACTCAAAGTACCTTTTCACTCCATTCAGATAAAAGTAGATGACTGGATGTAAACGCAAGGCTGTTGAGTGCCTGAGCCCCTGCCCCTTCCATTATCAATCTAGCTGGGACTACACAGGTGAAAAGTGGAAAACGGGTGGTCATGATGCATATGAGAAGGATGAGAAGAGGTGCTGAAGAGGGTGTTGGATGGGTTCCTGGTCACCAGGTTCCCCAAGAGAACTTAGGAGATGAGTTACGAGCTCGTGAGGAGTGAGATGGAAATGATCACTGGGCAACTGGCTGGTAGTGGGTATTAGAATTCTAACAAGCTGGCAGTTCCCAACACAGGAATGCCTCTTGTGGTGTCTGTGTTAATGAAAGTTCATTACCATAGAGGAAGAAGTTGAGACAACTTGCAAACTGAGTGTTGGGCCCATTGCTGGGAACGTATAGGGTAGTTTGTGGGTTTGCAGTGCTCACATTTCTGGGGGAATTTGTTTCAGATAATGTTCTCTCTGATCTCAAAAGGTAAACTATGCAAAATGACATATTCATTCAAGCCACCACCCCTTTTTGAATACCTGCTACACATTGTCAATCCCTTCACATCCCACAAATATTGAATGAACTCCTACTGTCTCAGGTGCTCTCTGATGAGGCATAATGTGAATACCAACTCCACGTATTTGGAAAATTCCTTCAAAAAGTCAAATTTTAATTTACTTAACCTCTTATGTTAATACAAGCTCCTCTCTACCCTTTGTCCCACAAAACTGCGTGGCAGGAAAAATGCTACCTAAAGACAATGAGAGCATTCTACTTGTATATTTATAACTTTCTTTCGATTTAGGGCTGACATGGTTCAATAGAAAACGAAATATAACCGTTGATTGTCTTTTCTCTCAACGTATTGGGCATTGAAAAGGAAGGCGAGAACACAAGCTTTGTGAAAAAGACTCCCAGTGTTAATGAGCAGCTGTATGTATCTCAGGGAAACAGTTTGTAACTAAAAATAGAGTCTATCTAACTATAGCAACCCAGAGCGTTTACTACCCAGATTCTGCAGGGGCAGAAGGAAATGCCAAAAGGGTAGATGAGTAAGGAGGGCGGAGTGGTAGAGCTGAAGGGGTGGGAAGAACCGTGGCCCCAAACCCAGGGTTGCATTAATCACCAGGTGAGTTTCAGTCAAATATGCTTACTGCATTCACATGAGATTTTCTGTTTCAAAGACAATTAGAAACCAGTGGGTAACAATGAAGCTACAGGAAAAACAGTGTACAGAGGCTATTTTTAGCACACTAAGCCAAATTGTTGGGAAAAAAAAGGCTGGGAAGAGTAAGTATAAAGAAAGAAAATATAATACCTAAAGGAAAAAGGTAATATACAGTTCTTGGTGCATAGCTCCAAACGTACGAGATACGTCCAGGACACGGAAGACATTAGTTTTAAAATGGCCATCTCTGTATTTTAGTAATATTTTATTGACTTCAGATATCTAAAAAGCTGCTTTCTAAGATGAATTATAACTAATTTTTTTTGTTTATTGTTCTTGTTAATTAGTGCTATAAACTGAACTTTGTGCAGCCCCTCACCCCCTCAATTCACATGGTGAAGCTGTAACCTTTAATATGGTGGCATTTGGAAGTAGAGCCTTTGGGGATTCATTAGGTTTAGATGAGGATTTAGATGAGATCATGAGGGTAAGGGCCTCACGAGGAAATCAGTGTCCTTATAAGAAGAGGAAGAAACACCAAAGCTTGCCCCTCCCCCATCTCTGTCCACCATGTGAGGACATGGCGAGAAAGGGTCTGTCTCTAAGCCAGGAAGAAGTCCCTTATCAACAACTGAACCTGCCAGGACCTTGATCTTGGACTGGCCAGCCTCCATAACTAAGAAATAAATGTCCATTTAAGCCACCCAGTCTGTGGTATTCTGTTCTGGCAGCCCAAGCAGACTAATATAACTATCACTGCCACTGTTGTGCTGAGAAAATAAATTGTATGGTTATTGTTCAGTAATAAAGGAACGACCAACTAAGCATTTTTGCTCCTCTCTATATTCTTTTTCACTTCCCCCTCACAGACGGAAATCCTCTGGAAATTATGCATATTCCGATCCTCATTGGCCTTCACTTAATAAAGTGATCAAGGATTTTCCACAATGTGTAGATTTTTAATTAAAAAGCAAGACCTGAGCATTTATGCGCGTATGGCAGTTTAATGCTCAAAAGAGGAGGAGTAAGGCTGGCAATGTTTAAACTACTTAGGGCCGCACCTTTGTTTTGAAATCATAATTGTTCTGATCTTGGCAGTGGAGGATGACCAGGCTCCATATATACAGGAAAACACATTAAGGAAATAAAACTTTCCATATCGAAAGATTTTGAGCATGATGTGCTTATTGTATAACGTATTTGGTGAATGCCCTCCTTGCAACACCAATCAGATTAATTTAAGAAATTAAAATGTAATTATTTTTTTAGAATAATGGAATCATGCTTCTGAATTCTTCACATTTGTATTTGTCTTTTAGAGCCAAATTATAGTGGCAGGTATAAGAGTACCCTGTTACAGGTGGAGAAACTCAGTAAGAGAAGTTCAAGTAAAAGGATAATTTATTCCTTTCTTTTAGATGCTTCCTCAGGAAATTAAAAATAATAACTTTTTATTTCTAGAAGACTCAGACCAACCATTCTTAAATTCCGTTGATACACTTCCCCTGCAACAATGAAGGGTCTAGAACTGAGGAAAAAATTCCATTGCTAGTCTCAGATGTATATATCCAAACACAGGTAAAGACAAGGAAGCATTTATAGCACTGTGTATTGTTGAAGTCTTCCTGGTTAAAAATGGAATCAAACAAAATAAAACCACCGTGGGCAGCTTTCTTCTCCCTACTGCAGTCTCCTTGGGTAGGATTGGATGATTTTTGTCAGTTTGTTTCCCAGGCTGTTTTAATGCAATGGGAATAATATTAAGTTGAACCATACCAAGCTGCCGTTTTTGTGGGTCAGAAGTGGTCAAATATTGGCAATTTCTTATCGTCATACTGAGAAAGGCTATTTCTAGGTTTATATAACACAGCTTGGTTGTAAAACTGATCAATAGTAGCTCAGGCATTTTCAGCTTTCTCCTCTCCCTTCTTTTTATTCTACTGCCACGATTAATTGACATTGTCATGTGCTATACACTCCCTTGGTGTACTCAGATTTTATCAAAACACCAAAATTGGGGGGTAGGGGGTGGAGGAAAGGGGTACTGACAATAACAAATTTATCATAACAAGAAGTAAGAACCTGTGGTATACATAAATTAGGCCTTAGGTTATGTTTTATTCCCAGTGCAGATGACCACAAAAGGGTGAGTGGAGTTGTCACTGTTGCAGGAATAACCAGGAATTGGCCGTGACTTATTAAAGAAGTCAATCATTTTCCAATTTGAGTAATGAATTATTTCCAATATCCCTTATGCCTAATAGCCATGGTGCCCTGACCTTATGGTTAAACGCTAAAGCCTTGAGCATGGGCCTCAGGGCGCATGTGTAATGGGGCTTTCAAGATGTCTGTGAATGCCACACGTCTGGGAAAGCCCTCTCAGTTTGGGTCCAATGTGTAAGCTAAAGCCAGTTGCTTTATAAACCCTCCCAGTATCCCTGGGGGGACCTTGGATGGGGTCTTAGTGGCTGAGATCACTCCAGATGCAGCATAAGGGGCAGAGCTAGAGTACTTTGCGAGCACAACCACCAGGCCCATGTCAAACAGGTACCAGCATTTCACGGGGCATCCAATGAAAGCAATTCTAGTAGGGCTATGGGAGATAAAGACTGTGCATCTAAAATGACCACTTAAAGCAACTGCAGACTGAGAACCATTCGCAGCTGATCTTAAATGCCTTGTTACAGAGAAATAACCCTAAATCTCCTGGAAATGGGTCCTCAGGTGACAGAATCGGGACTGTGGCAGCAGGAGATGCCACAGACAGGCGAAGACAGGCACAGGACCCTTAGCCCTACGTGGCTGAGAATTTCCACCAATTCCTTAGTGAGGAAGGCTTGGAAGTGAATGCCAGAACTTTCCAGAACAGTACTGGTAGGTTGTTTTCTGGGTGGGTGGTAATGCTGTGTCTCCTGGTATGTGTGTGCCCATGCTTATTTTCATTAGTAATCTCCAGTTTTTTATTTTGTAGCGTGGGTTTCATCACTGTCAGTGGACTCTTCATAAAGTCTCTAGTCTTTATAAAGCGAACAAGTCTGTTCAGATTTTTTATATACATATCTGGACCAGTAGAATCAACCGGTAAGTTCTTATAAGATTCAGATCCTTGGAGGCAGCGACCAGACAGACTTCTCCTTAGAGTGTGCTCCGTGGAGGCTCCTGGCGGCCGGGGCATGTACCACGATACTCTAGGACAACAGCACACTTATTTGGGCTCACGCACTCATTGCTTATATTTGGCAGAGATGGTAGGGAAACCCATTTACATATTCTTTTTTTTCCCAAAGCAGAGTTTGGGGAAGGAGAGCATCAAATTCTAAAGGCTTTCAAAATAGCTATAAAAATGAACAGAGCCAATTGGATGTCATCATATGATTGAAAAAGAGACAATGACTTGAATCTTAGGAGCAAATATTTGGCCTATTAATTAAATTGTAAAAAAAGTGTAGGAGAAAGCCAAAAAATAGAGTTGAAGACTTTAAGACGAGATCAGCATTAAATTGTCTTTTTTTTTTTTCCTCTTAATTTCAACTTCTTGGTTGGACAATGACAAAGTATGGTGACGGGAAGAAAGTATGAACTCTCTTGGTGTGGACACTCAGGGTACAGTCGAGTCTGATTCCAATAAGACTTCTACAACCACCTACAGGTGGGACACACACTCTGAGCCGTTCAAACATACAAGTGATTTCTGGAGCAAGAATTTCTAGTCTATGTTTTATCCATTAGTGATGAAGCATCTCTCACTGTTGGCGCCTGCAGTTTCTTAGCCGTTTCTCTGGGAAGAACTTGCACGTGTGCCTGTGTGGGAAGCGGAGACTGAACGGGAGTCTGGGGCAGGGCTTGGGCAGCTGCGGGCCGCAGAATTGCTGGTCACTATAATAGGAATATTGCCGTGCGGCGATCCTAAACGGCAGGCGTTTTAATAATCCCTAAAATAGTTTGGGAACAAGGCAGGGCATAAATATGTAAACCAAAAATAAAAACATACGTTTAACACTTTTGCGCCTTTTAAGCTATTTGTTGTGATCAGCAGGAGTCAATATAAGAAGAAAAGACATCTCCAACCTACCAGTCTGGAATGAGATTTCCACTTTGCAGCGTTGACTTTTGAAGGCTCTGATGCAAGGATGTCACTGGATTTATGAAAAGCAGGGAGGGGACCTTAAACCTGGAGAGCCAAGATTATTTATTTGTTATTTACTGACCTCTTAAGGGGAGGACAAAAGTGGGCGGGGCTCCATTTCTATGGCCTCTTGTTTCTACACAAAGGGACTTTGATTATTCTCATATTTTGGAGGGTCTTTTGGAAGTCTGGCAAAGCCTACGAACCTCTCCTCAGAATAATGTTTTTAAATGTATCTAATACCATACACCGTATTATAGAAGAAATTAATTATATGAAAAGCCATGATCAAAATAGTAAGAAAGAAATTAAATTTGTGATGTGATATATGTGTTTCTTAATGCACTAAATAACACAATCGAGCAGCAAGTCTGAATGTCCACAATTCTGTAGTCCTGGCGTGTACAGTGAGCTGCTGGGTCTTTCCACAGTTGTAACGTGCGATGGAGACATCTGAGATGACTATTGCTGACAGAGTCAAATGCACTGCTCATATTTGTTTGGCTTATTGCCTCCTTTCGTAACTGAAGGAAATGCTGAATTTCAGCTCAGGGTTAGTAGGTCAGGTACAGGTCAATGATAATAAAGAAGTAATATTTCCCCTCTCCAATTTCATAGCCCCCTGGATTCTCTCCAGGGACCTCTAGTTAAGAACCCCTGGCCGGACTTTCTTTCCTTGCTGGTTTCCACAGGACTGGGGTGGGGGGTGTGGCTATCTCCCCAATGACTTTGGGGAAAGAAACAGCCCGCTCAGCCCCACTCTGCTCAGCTCTTCCTCTCGCAGGCCTCTTTTCTATCGAGCGCGTCTGCGCTGTACGTACCTTCCTGCTACTCTCCGTCCTGCAGAGCCTGCCCTGGAAGGAAGACCTGTGGTTTTGAACTGTGCCAGACACCAAGTGGGCAAATCTGTCCCTTTCAGGGGTCACTGTTCACAATCCTTTATCGTGGTACAAAGTGCTCCAATCCAGCTTTCATAAAGCTGCTGGCTGCTCTCCCAATGTCTGCTGGGGTCTGCCTCCTCTGTGGACCATCCATTGGGTCCCCAGGTTGCTCGAGTGTGGACTCTGGAGACAGACAGTGTGGGTGCAAAGCCAGCCTCTGCTCCTACCTTCCTGAGACTTGGGAAAAGTGATTTATTTCTTGGTCTCAGTTTCTTCATTTGTAAAATGGGGATGATAATAGAATCCCTCTGCCCCCCATAAGGTTGTATGAGAATTTAAGGAGTTAGTTTACATAAAGGTCTTAGAAAGATATTGGGAATGGGGTGCATACTCAATAAATACTAGCTGTTATGGTTCTGCATGGGGTGTGGGTAAAGATAGGCTATTGATTGAACCCCCGATCCCAGCAACTTCTACCTGGGACCTAAAATATGAGTTATAGGTAGCGCATCAGTCTCATAAAATACCTGGTTGCTTGCTTGAGTTAAGTTAACCAGATACCTGCCAGATCATATCTACTTGTGCTGCATAAACACAACCAAAGTGTCACACTTGGCCTATTTTGGGGGAGACACAATCCCTGTATTTGCATTGAAATGGCTGTATTGGTTATTAAAATAGTGAGACATAAGGCTGAACTCTTAGAAACTGACAGTTGTGTAGACTCAGGAATGGTTAAATATCAGTAATTTCATGTGATTTAACCTGATACTTCCATACTGGTTGTTTAATAGCTGCTGTCTCCCAGTTCCCAAAGGAACCCCCAGGATTCCCCAAAGGGGTCCCCAGGATCTTGCTGTGGTGCTGAGGCTGGCATCCATTCTGGCTGTTTGCCTTTATAGTTACACAGGGAAAGGTTTTTAAGAATCTATTATCTATTGAGCATCTGATGATATATGTTGGATGTTGAGACTGTGTGAGGCCCTCAGCTTATGGTTTGGAAGGCCATTTTCTGAAGCAGTCACTTAAAAAAAAATAAAGAATTCAAGGCCTCTGTTTCTTTGAAACATCAAGGCATCTGTGGTATTTCTTGAACCTCTATGCTGTGCCCCTCTTAGTCTAATTATCTCAGATCTCAGACATGTTAAGATTTAGCGTCTAGTTCTCAGGAGAAGCATGGAGTGAGGACAAACTGAGCAGAGGCCCCTGAAAGGATTACGAGCAGGCACCTCGCCCCACACCCACTAGCTGAGGACAGCCTTCTGGGGTGTGGAGTCCCTGTACCCAGCAGGAAGAAACAGACTGAACCTAGGGATCGGGTTATAGCGTTACTTCCTGGAACTGTGTAAGTCATCTCATGACACTGCCAATCTGACATCTGAGCTAACTTGGGGGAGCAGACCATGAAAGAATTATTATTTGGCTTTTCAGAGCCTCGAGGATTCGGCTTTATTCCCTAGCCTCTTCTGCAACACGTTGTCCCATGCAGGTTTCCACCTCTGCATTTCTAGTACACTTGCCCCTCCTGAAACATCCCTCCCTTCCACCCTTCGCTGCTGAGATGTACAACCCGGCCTAAATGTCGCCTCCTTCTCAGAGCCTCACAAGGCAGATATGACAAACTGATGGCTCCTGGGTCACATCAGGGCTGCACACAACTTCTTTCCCTATGTGATATGGATCAGAACTCCCTTCTTGAAAAGATGGGAACAGTAGGAGGAACAGAGTTAATGGAGATAAATACTAGTTGAGCTCCTGTTATGAATCAAATACTTTGGAGAACTATTGTTTGATCATTCATAGGGCAAATATTTATGAGCCGGGCATGTTCTAGACACTAGAGATAGAAAGCTAAGCAGGACATAGTCCCTGCTCTCAAAGAGACACAGCCCCTCAACTACTCTTAAAGTCTAGATCTTTCTATTTATGAAACAAAACTTTTAGTAAGGTTGTTTGCTACTCTCTTTCTACTGTGAGATCATGTACACAAACACAAATACATATGGAATGAGAACTAGAGATATTTGTTTCACTGTAAACTTCCCTTCTTCTCCAAATAAGGAGTTGTAATCCCTATTCGTCCACTTCAACCCCTACATGTGCTAGTATAAAACAGAAGGGCCATAAAAACAAACTGAAGTAAAAGGACCCGGTGTACATGTGCTTATTTTTTTCCCTTGTGACTTCAAACCAATTGATTTGCAGGCCTCTTTGACTCCCATGTCTCAATGGACTTTGGTGTGTAAGACGTCGGATAACACCAAGCATTTGTCACTGGGCTACAAAGCCTGTGCATATGCAAGCCAGGCCCCCCCGAGTGGAGAGGCCTAATTTACCGGCCAGCATGTGTAGATATGGAGAAGTCCAGACTGAACTCAGCAGCGAGTTCATGCTCAGATAAGCAAGGTCAGGCCTCCCCGGGGGCACAGGCAATTACAGAAAAGGCAGCTCATTGCAGCCCCACAAATAGGTTGCCATTTGCTTCTCGCTTTCTTTTGGGCTTGGGGCCAATGTTATTCAGGGTGAATTATATTGTAATAGGTATTTACCAAAAAAGAAAAAAAAACGAACAACAAAAATAAACTCTGTGCTTATTTTATTGTAAGTATAATAAATAATCTTATTAGTATAAGCCATTTTGAATTTTATAGTTGTAGGGGCCTCATTTTTCACTCTTAAAGTAAGTAGTTTTTTTTAAATTGTTTGATTTTTGTTTATCTTGCAACTATTTTGTGTATATTTTAATATGTGTGACCCACTGTTGCATATAAGTAAGCAGCTCTTTTTTAATGAGAGTAATACAACTGCTGTACATTACCAGGTGAATATGTTATATATGAAGTATTCTTTAGATTTTTGTGTCCAAAGATATTTTTGGCTGGGGATGTTTCTCAGAAATGCTAGTGTGAAGGTAATGTTTGGATGAGGATATTTACAGAGAGCTATGCATGTTAATGTAGTAATTTCTAATTAGCAAAGTGACTTTCAAATAAGCAATCTAGCTATGTGTCTAAGGAGCAATGTCTTTAATTGCCCTGTGATAAACTACGAAGGAAATCCTCAGCTGGATAACAGATAGCAGTACAATCTGTCAATAAAACCAATATTTTTATGCCTCACCAGCTCTGCTCACTTGTTCGAGTAGCGAAAGCAGAATTTTAATGGAGAATAATTTGAAAGACAAGCACGCTGGAACATATCTTGGCTTGTATGGTATGATCTGGTGAAATTTCTTATCCTTCAAAGCTAATCATAAAGGAGCAAAGCACATACAAAAATACTTAGGTGAAAGGTTTCCTCCTTTGTAGACGTCCGCAACTAAAAGGAGGACGGAGCCAGGATTATCGGTGCTCAGATCAAACATCTACTGTGCACAAGCCAATGTGATTACCATCTAATTAGGCTAAACTTCACTTGAGGTTGGTACACACTTGCATCACGGTCGCATTCTTGGTCTGCTTTATGATGTTTATTATGAAACATTTTTTTATATGAAATTTGCTGAACTCCTAAATCATTGATTAGGTGATTCTTAAATATTCCTCTGATTTGTAGAGGTCGGAATTGCCATGGTTTTATACTCAAGGTGGGTAGTTGAACATATTTAAATTACCTTTCAGGAAGTCAAGGAGTAAAGATTAAGACCCAGACAGTAGGTGAGACTGTGGTAGTGTGCCCTGCATGCTTTTCCAGCGTCCTTCTGATAACAGCCCTTTGTTTCCCTTTTGCTGCTCACCCTGCCCATTCCACGTGAACTTGGTGTGGCTGGCGGCCACAGTGGCCTGCCCTCTCCTGACCTTGGGAGCCAGGCACATGACTCAGAGTACCCCTTTGTCATGGCTACAGTGCTTGGTTCAGAGATTGCCATAAAACCCAATTTAAGCCGATCACTGGCGGCAGCCTCTAAAATATTACTGTTACAGTTAACTCGGCTGGAGTTGCTAAGCTGAGAGGATGTGGTTGGCATCCAACAAGGGGACATCTTGGAGAAACACAGTTTGGAGAATAAAGCCAAGCTGGGTCAAGAGAGATGAGGAATGGAGAAATGGAGTCCTGAAGACCTGCTTTAGGTCCTGACAGCAGCTGTGCCTGAAACCAATGATCATTTTAGACCTTCCAGAAATATGGGATTGCCTTTTTTGCAAGAGCTAGTTTGAACTGAGTTTCCATCATTTGAAATTCAGAGTCATAATTGATGCTGAGGATTACCTGTTGGTTTAGGCAGCATCCAAAGCAGACTTATCTTGATTAGAAAGCCTAAGTATAATTACTATTTGCAAATCCCACCAAAACAGGGGTCCCTTCTACTAAGGTGGAAGATAGTCCTACTAATTCAACAGAATATATTGGTGTTATTAAAGACTTCCAAAAGTCATCTTACACTATTTCCACGTGATTCCTGTTTCAGTGAAATACTATATGTTTATAGAGGGCATCCTCTTCGTGAGATAATTTATTCAGTTTGTTGAGTTATACATCAAAGTGATAAAGAAGATAATAAAAGCACACTGCACAATAAAGGCAGAAGAGAACACCCTTCTTGCTCATTTGGTAGTTGTAAATACTACCTCTGAATGGGCCAAGTTTGATCTTGGCGACTCCTCTAAGAATATATTACTACTGCTGGGCTTGCCCCAAAGACCGCACGTGCAGCTCTTTCTGATTTAATTCCCACATTTTTCTGACCCAACTGACCCTCAACCTGTGTGCTTGATTAAGTCACACCTTCACCTTGTCTTTGTTTTGCCATTTCTTAGCCTTGGCCCACCTTCTATGTCTTCCCTCCCCACTCTCAAACTCTCATCCGTTTCCTTCTGGGCTGTGTGTGTTTAAAAACAGTTCTTTAGGTAAAAACCCCTCCTGCACTGACCTATAGTCCAGGACTCTTCCTGCCCTCACGTTGACTTTGAGAAGTCTCCATGCCTCCCAAATCTGGTCTGACATTTCTAGGATGTGACATGAGAATCATTGACAGAAACTTTCCCAATCAGATCTCTGACATCTTAGATGTCATTCCCTTGCCTGCTTTTCTTCTTTTATAAAATACCGCTATCTCTGGAAGAAGTGATACAAGAAGCCTCATCAATAACGTTTTCCTTTGGGGTGCGCTGGATGTTATGGAAGATTGTACAATATCCATTCCTCTGCCCACCCCCACCTTCTGTGTGGCAGCAATGGGGATTGAGGGATTGATTCAGGGCAGGAAAGACCCTGATTCGTCTCAGCCAATTATGGAAATCTTCTTCCTCTGTCAGCAACTCAGACAGAAACTCAGAGCACAGCTTCCCACGTTTGGCAGCTCAGGGATAAATGACATATGTCAGTCCAGTCAGACAGAAGAGAAGGCTTTGATTCAATGTGTGGGGATGGCATCTTTCTCTTCCTCTCTCCTCTGTCCCCATTCACGTGCCCCTCCATGGATGTGAATAAAGAAACGTAGGACCCGATGATTGGTACATGTAGCCATCCTATAACCACAGAGAAAACAGCCTTAAGATGAAGCAGACATTGTGTTTAGCCAAGCAGAGAGATAGAAAGAACCTGAGTGTTACATGACATTGTCCAGTCACTCCATCATCCAACCCTTATCAAGACTTCCAGATAAGTCAGCCCTACATTCTGCATTCAAATCCTTAGGTTTAAAAAAGCTGATGTAACTAAGACACTGGGTTTGTTTGTATTCTTTTCTGGGATCAGGTATGAGTCCAGAGCAAGGAAGGAAGGAAGAGGAAAATATTTCCCGAGGTGGACTGACTAGGGTAGAATATGGAGAGGAAATAAACTTTTCAGACAGTGAAAGGTGCCGGAGGGTCGGCGTGCCATCCACGTAGCCTGGACATATGATTATTTTTTCCCATTAATTAGGGATAAAGGCTCTTCTTCTGAATTTATCCTTCAAACCCTCTAAATTGTGCCACGCGGATGGAAAGACTTGTCTAGTGTTTGCAGGCAAAGGTCATAAGGTTGAGCCACAACTCCAGCAAATAACAATAGGAGCTAACATTAATATTTATAAACCACTTTCCACAGGCTGCCACTACCTGATTTCATCAGAGCCTGAGAACAATTCTCAGGAGTAAATTTTTATCACCTCCTTTGTATTGATGAGGCAGCTAAGACTTGGGGAGACAAAGTGAATGGCACAGAGCCAATGGCACAGGCTGGTGGTAGGGAGTCTAGGACCAAACACTCATGTTCTGACTTGTACCCTCACTGCTTCTACCACCCCACCTGCATCTCCATGTGAACTCGCTGTTCCCTGGCAGGCAGCTGCTTCCTCTAGTTGAGAATCAGTTTTCCTCACTGGCCGCTCTTTGGAAAGGCAGCCCCAGGGCCTTCCTTATCGGTCTGTGGTTGCTAGACTTCCCTTACCATGAAAAGGGCTTTATTCCTTGGCATTTATTCCCCTTCCTTATTCACTCCCTCTTCTCCATTACTTCACTGGGCTTCCTGTTGGCTTTGCTTTATGAACACCCCGGGTCCGACAACTGGAGTCAATTTCTGCATTTGATTCAAAGGAAACTCAATTGACTGAATTCTACACAATGGTGAACTTAGGGGATCATTACATCTTAAGTAATTCCCAGGAAATGTGGTGAAACTAGAGAAAGGGTACCCTTAATCCTAAATAGTATGAGCTAAGAGTGAATAATCTCTTTGGTTTTTTAATAACACCCGTGAGATGATTGATGTCTCATCATAAACACGAAAGAAAGAAAAAATAAGAAAAAAACCAAAAAGGGGTGAAAAAATAGGAGAGAGGGAGAACCATAAATGTATATGCAAACATTTGGAGGCAAAGTGCAACAATTTTCTGAACTCTCATTTTTTCTCCCATTTTTGAGTTAAATTAGGCATTGCTTAGAAAACACGATTAGCCATTCCACAGAGCCTCTTTAGTGCCACTGAAAGCACTAAATCAGTAATTTGTGTGATGGGCTGACACAACAGCTGACAAAATGGCAGATATAGTCAAGAACCAACTGACTCATAAACCAGTTGATTTGGCGTCCAGACACCTATTTGTTCATTTGTTAATCTCAGGTACAGAATATAGATAAATTACAAGCTAGTCTTGATCATGTCTGCAGTTGTTTACTTTTGCTTCTCCCAATAAACCCCTACAATTTAAAATGGGAAGTAGAGGTTAGGGATTCAGAAGTCAAATCTTGTTTTAGTTATTTTTCCCAATGCACATTGGCATTTTGGATGACCAAAATCCTTTCCTTCCTGCTTTTGTGAGGCATGCAATTGTTTTATTATGCCTTATACATATTGTGATTCAGCTAAAATGAAACTTGGATGAGGGTCAGAGGTCAAAATGTGTCAACCAGAGACTACTAGGTCAAGAGAACTTTCAAATCACATTTGCTCTAGATCTCTGGCCTTCTCTGTGGCTTATGATATCTTTGAATATCCTATTGTGGAGATTTGAGTGCTGGGGTGTCTACACTCAAGAAAATAATAGGATACGTTACTTGCATACCTAAATTTTGTCTCTTATAACCAGATGGCAGCCAATTTATTTAAAGCACTGATGAATAACAGGAACTCTGAAAGGGAACATTTGACTCAACCTCATCTTTAGGATGATGATAATTCTTGGGAATCAAAGAACATTAAAACAAACCATGAAAAAGTGGATCCATTTGGTTAGCTTCATTAGTAGAACTATGAGATTTAATGACACTTTAAAAGTTGGATTTGGCACAAGTCTTAATTGTTAATCTGCAGAAGATAATATAAGGAAATGTTTTAAATATAGCAAATGAGCACATTATAGTGTAGATAAGTGTGGGAAAACATCGGCAAAGTTTATCCTTATAACGTTCTTTGTCACACAGTATATTTGTATAGTTTAAAGGATTCCAGAGAATAGACACCATGGCCACATCCTAAGTGGTGTTTCTCCATATTTATAGAGGGGAACTGGTAACTAGAGCAAAGTCGTAAATTGTGCAATCATTCTGAATTTGAATTCACTTAAGGAAAGACTTTAAACGTTCTAGTTGGCTTTGAATTTTTCAGGACTTTACGATGCTTACCTCATTGACTGTGTATGCATTTACATAGCATTGCTCAGCCATGCAGAGATTTTTTGTTTTGTTTTTGTTTTTTCCTGTTTTCTCCACTTGTTTATTTTCCATTCGATCCAAAGTGAAGCTTAGATGAGGGAGGAGGAACAGGTAATATTAGCGAGTCATGATCAGGTCAAGGGATACGGGCACGCTGAGCTGCCACCCCATGCTATTTATAGCTTTTCTCTCTTCCAGTTTCTGATCTGTGTTGTGTTTGGCAATGCTGAGGGACAGAGGGAGGTCATCTTTCCAGCTCCTCTTTCAGAGAGAATAACAGGCACAACAGCCATAGCAAATAGTCACCGTTATTTAGCATGCGATTAGAATGCTTTCATGTCCATTATTTCATTTAATTCTTTCAGTAACCTGGGAGGAAGGTAATGTTATTCCGTTTGACAGATGAGGGAAAGGAAAAGCAGAAAAGTTCGGAAATGAGCTCAAATTTGCACAGCTGGTGAATGAAAGCGTTACAGTTGTCTCCCATGAAGCCTGTGCTTTTGTTACTATACCTGGCTGATATTTTAAAAGCAAGGCTTTGAGAAGGTAGGGATGAGATGGAGGCCATTTGTTAGGGGAGTCTTTTGACACTGTCTTTTGCATTGTCTCTTTTTTTTTTTTTTAAAGATTTTTATTGGTTGGGGGGATGGGAACAGTGCTGGAGAATTGGGGGAAGGGGAACAGACAAGTTGCTGTCCTTTTGTT
>NW_017731864.1:874962-876570 GCF_001890085.2 Hipposideros armiger | reverse complement strand
AGCGGCTGCTCAGCTCGGGCTGGACTCGAACCGCTGTTGCTCAGAGCTCAAACTCTTGAGCGAGCTCTTAACCAACTGAGCCACTCGGCCGGCCCTGATTTCTGATAATTTTTATAGGGAGCCGTTTTTTTTGTTTTGTTTTCTCCCCCCTCTCTTTCTCTTTTCCCCCTCATTCTGTATCATTCTGCCCAAGAACCAATGTCTCAGGAGGGATTAGGCCTGGCCCTGACTTGGGTCTCAGTGCCACTTCTTGGCCGGGGCAGAGCAGGTCACCTTTATTCATAATCCCTCCAACGGGGAGGGGGAATTCCCACAAAGGAACTGGGCGTGTTGTAACCTAGACAAGGAGGGATGGGTGACAGAAATCCGGGGAACAGAGATGGTGGCCCCTGACACTGGACTTGAGTTAACTAACTGCGCCCATCCTCAGGCCATATTCAAAAATTTCCATGTCAGAGAGTCGGCAGCCCGCATTTTGAGATGCAGTATAACACCTTAGAAAGGTCTTTTGGGAATCTCAGAGAAAGATGGGGAGATTTGAGTCTCTTTTTGTGCAGGGGAAAGAGGAAATCCCATTTGACACCCTTGGAAGAAATAAGCCCTGGGACATGGACAGGGGACAAACACAGAAGAGGAAGTGTCCCTAGGGATTTCCAAGCGTCTCCAGACTCCCCTTACTGCGGGCTCTGGAATTGCTGATTGAGCCCTTCACCACCCCTCTGGTCTTCTTTATTGGAGACACCATCCAGGCCTCAGAGGCCCACTGAACCTGCGCCCCTACTTCCTGGTTAGCAGGTCAGAAGTGAAAGGTGGCTTCCTGCTGCCAGGGCTGCAGTGGGAGATGTCTTCTTGTCATGCTGAGTTGTAATCCCAGCAGCACTTTGTCACGAGCGTCCATGGTGTGAGGACGCGGTAATTACAGTGCACTGTAGCCATACCGGGCATGTGACAGGCTTTTGTGGGTTGGCCCCAGGACATGGCTGTACCATGTCAAAGTGGAAACGAGCATTCTGAGTTATGGACACCAAGTAGTTTGACCCATTTTTGGAAAGCAGATTGTTGGTACGTTGGAAATTGTCTATACTTCTAGAAAAGGAAAATTACAGCCTTTCTAGGTAAAGTGACTCAGCATTTAATAGCTTTCTGTGATTGACTTTCTCCCTTACCAATCTCCAGGCCATTTTGATGTAAACATCAACGTGGGATTGTCCATCATGAAGCTGGAATACAGTCTGTGATTTGTACAATAAGGAGCACTTATGCCTGGTGTTCTAGAACTTATGTTATGGTAAAGGTATGCTGATTAAGCATACCTTTTCCATACCTTAGTCACTCAATTATCCATCTTCAACATTTTCTGTTCAATGCAAATAAATATACTTCTCATCTAGATAAGCCATGGAAAAAATTGATTAAGGAGGTGAAATTATGTGAATAATGGTGAGCCCTTTAGAGATAGTCGTTATTTATTTATTTATTTAAAAAAAATTTTTTTTTAAGTTTTTTTATTGGGGAATTGGGGGAAGGGGAACAGACAAGTTGCTGTCCTTTTTGTTCTTCAGTCTAGTTGTGGAGGACATTGCTTCACTGGCCCAAGTTGGCACCATC
>NW_017731864.1:870966-874347 GCF_001890085.2 Hipposideros armiger | reverse complement strand
ATCTTAGCTGTAGAGGGCAGTGTCACTGGCCCTCATATGTGGGATCCGAACCGGGGCCCTCTGGCATCCCAAGCGAGTTCTTAACCATTGCGCCACTCAGCCGGCCCGCATTGTCTCTTGACTACATTTTCCCCTTGCTGCTCCATCTACCACGCCCAAGCAAAAACAATGGGGCTGAACCGAAAGAGACACCAGTTGTCACTGACTTAGAAATTAAAAAAGCTAGTCTTCTACAGTAGGCTTTAGAATGCTATTCTGCCAAGCTCTCAAATTCTAAACTGAGAGGCTTAGCTCTTTCCATTGAGCAAATTATCAAGATAATCATTTAGCCGGGATTTCCTCTGAAATGTAGATAAATCTTATTTCAGAATTTTGGGTGCAAAAGATCCGTTATCATTCATCTGCCTCTCAGTCTTACTCTGTTGGTCTGATCCAGTGGTCTTCAAACTTTGGTATGAATAAAACTAATCCCGGGCTGAACCAATTGACGTTCTTTGGTTGTAAGTAACAGGAGCCTTCTCTGGTTAAGCTAAGCAGCAAGGATGGGGGCTACTCTCAGAATTACAGGGAAGCCTGGAGAGCAGGGGCAGAAAAAGGAGGACAGGCAGCTCCAGGGGTATAGATAGGAGGAACTAATTTTGTTTTCTCTCTTCAATCAAATAACTACACTTTAAACAACTATCTAAAGTGGTCAGAATTCTAAGATGGGCCTCAAGATTCCTACCTCCTATGTATTAATAAGAGTTCTCCAGAGAAACAGAACTAATGGAAGATGGATAGATGATAGATAAATAGATAGATATAGATAGATAGGAATTTATTATGAGGGATTGGTTCACATGATTATGGAGGCTGAGAAGTCCCACAATCTGCTGTTTGCAAGCCAGAGGTCCAGGAAAACCAAATGTAGTTCTAGTTCAAACCCAAAGGCTTGATAACTGGGAGCTCTGATGTCCAGGGGCAGGAGATGATGGATGTCCCAGCTCAGCAAAGAACAAATTCACCCTTCTCCAGCCATTTTGTTCTGTTCAGGCCCTCAGTGGGTTGGACGATTCCCACCCACAATAATGAGGGTGACCCTTGATGGTTTCTTTACTTAGTGTACCATTCAAGTGCTAATCTCTCTGGAAACACCCTTGGAGATAGATACAGCCAGAAATAATGTTTTACCAGCTATCTGGGCACCCCTTAACCAGTCAAGTTGACAAAATAAACCATCACACCCTGGTGTTTACATCCTGTATATTCCCCTCCCCTTGAATGTGGGTGGGACTATGAATATGGTGGGGTGTTACTTCTGCGGTCAGCTTACTAATCAGTTGGCTTGAGTTCATGGAGATGGGAGATTTGCCTAGGTTTGTGATCTAATCAGCTCAGCTCTTAGAAGAGGGTTGGGCTCTTCCTGAGATATTTTATGAGATTCTCTTGCTGACCTTAAAGCCCATGTAGCAGGGATCTGTGGGTACCTCCGTGGGCTGAGAGTGACCCTGACCAATAGTTAGCCAGGAAGTGGGACCTCAGCCCTGTAGTTGCAAGGAACTGAATTCTGCCATTAAGCAGCCAGCTTAGAAGAGGACCAAAGCCTCCTGGCAGCCCCAGCCAACACCTTGATTTATTTCAGCCCATGAGAGCCTAAGCAGAGAACCCAGCCTCACTGTGTCTGGACTGATGACTTGCAGAAGCGTTGAGATAATAAATGAATATTGTTTCAAACTGCACAGTTTGTGGCAATTTGTTATAGAGCAATAGAAAATGAGCATATACCATCTACATGTTGATGACCGTAAAATGTATATTTCCAGCCCAGGCCTCTCTCTTGAACTTAAGGTGCCATTCAAGTGCTGATATCAGGTACCATATCAGGTCTGATATCCTACTGCCTACCCTATATCTCTCCACTGATGTCTAACAGACATCACAAACTTGACTTGTTCCCCATCTTCCCTTTCCCCCAACTCTTCCTGCAGCTCTTTTATGTAAAAAAAAAAAAGAGACAATTCTATACTTACAGTTGCTTAACTCAAAAACTTTGAATCATGTTTCACATTCAACCCATCAATTTGAAACTTTGACTCTAGCCTCAAAATATTTCCAGAATTAACCAGTTCTCACTAACGCCTCTGCTGTCACCCTGATAGATGCCTCCAATGTGTTTCACATGGAATCATGCAATAGCTTCTAATTGGCCTCCCAGATTTCACTGCAGTTTTCTTACAGCATATTTTCAACACACCCATCAAACGGAAGATCAGGTCAGTCATCGGTTTAGAACCTTCACTGGCTCTCTGGGAGGCTGAGTTATTAGTCCTTGTTGTCCATCTCTCCCTTTGCCAGATGACTTTGCAGCCCCTCTCACTAGAGGTGAAGTATGCTGCCCCATCCTTGACTTGGGCTTGGCTGTGTACTTGCTTTGAGCAAGCAGACACAAGTAGGGAGAGACGTGCAGAAGGGACGGTATCTCAGTTCTGAGTTTAGACCTTAAAGGTTATTATGTGTTTCCACTCGCCCTCTGCATCCTGCTATCATTGAGAACATGTACTGTCTAGCCTAATTGCTCAAGGAGGATGAGAGACACTTGGTGCAGACATGGACCGAACCTGCCCCTTAATGCTGTCCAGTTGAGCCCAGCATAGATTTGGCTGGCGCTAAGCTGACCTGTAGGCATGAGAACAAAATAAAGGCTTTTAGTATACCACAGAGAGTCTATGGCTGTTTCTTTCCAAGCAATAGCTGATGGATACAGGCTCAGAAGAGATGCCAAAGCGCTTCCATACTCTGTGTGTCCTGTCTCCACAGTGGCCCTAACCTCTTCCCTGTCACTGTCCCGCTCACTTGCTGTGCTCCAGCTGTATTGGCCTCTTTGCCGATCCTTGACCTTCCTAGGTTCACTTCCACTCAGGCCACTGCGTTTGTTTCCTCTGCCTGGAGTCCTTCCTCGGAGAGCTTCCTGGTTCGCTCCCCACTGCCTTCAGGTTTTCACCCAAAGGTCATCTTCTCAGTAAGAGCTGTTTGCAGTTGCAGCCTCGTTCATTTCCCTTCCCTGTCCCCTTCCTTGGTCTGTTTTTCTCTACACTACTACACATTTTATTTAGTTTACTTGGTATGGTTACTTCCCGCCCTCAAATGTAAGTTTCACAGGGGCAGGGAGTTTTGTCTTACCTGTTCACTCCTGAACCCCTAGTTCCTGGAATGGAGCTCGTTAATAGTCATTAAATAAATGCAGACATAAATGATTTCTGATAATTTTTTTGTTTGTTTTTTGTTTTTTGTTTTTTTGTTTTTTGTTTTAGCTGAGCCATCCTGCTACCTGTTGGCAGCTCAGCGGCTGCTCAGCTCGGGCTGGACTCGAACCGCTGTTGCTCAGAGCTCAAACTCTTGAGC
>NW_017731864.1:863202-868575 GCF_001890085.2 Hipposideros armiger | reverse complement strand
TATATATATATATATATATATATATATACACACACACATACGCACACACACACACACACACACACACACATACATATATAAGACTAGGTATGGAGTCAAATAATCATCTCTTCATAGACAATGGTTCTTGATAATAAATTTATCGCATGCTATACAGAGCAGCATTCCTTATCCCTAAATAGTCAAAGAGGGGTTGAATGAATAGGGAAAAACTTCTATCCTGCAGGACTCAAGGAGACAACACACGTATTTTGATTTTGATTGATAATTACAATTTGCTAACCATTAATAAACACAAAGATTAAGGGACCTTTCAAGGACTCTGCCCTTAATTACAGCCCCAAATCTAAGATGGGCAGACCACCGATTCTTTATTCTAAACACTTTGTTACTTTCTCACTGAGGTTTCAGTCTTAGAGTTATTCAAATACCATCAATAAAGAGCAGAGTGAGTACACGGGAGATGGGGTTTAGGAAGCAGGAAAGACACCCTTTAAAAACCACTTTGTCCAAGATAATTATAAACACTGGAGGATGATGTGGGCAAATTAGCCTCATAATCTGTGGGAGCAGGAGGCATGGTGATGATTTTCCTATAAGAAATATATCTATTTTGGGAATCTCAGTGGTTTAGTACTTTCTCTGCCATGGGAATCAACACAGTTTTGATTTACTGACTCACTTACTTAAAACAACAACAACAACAACAACAACAAATAAGAGATAAAGAATGACAGAAAACATGTAAGGCAAGCAGGAAGAACAATGAGAAATTAAGGAAACAAAAGAGAAAGAAGAGGAATGGGAGGGAGTGAAAAGAACAGGAGAAGGAGAGAAGAAATCAATGTGCTGTTGATAGAAGTTTAGAGTTAAAACATAACATTTCACTTTATCCCAATTAAGTAAAATAAAAGTTGAAAATATTCTGATTATTGAAATATTGTGGAAAATATCAGTTCAAAATTTGAGTATTAATGCAATCTGTAAGCATCCTGTTAACCTAATTGCAAGTGTTGGTTGAGTATTCATTGTGTGTCTACCTTTCCCAGGTGCTGGGGTGACAGGTTGGGCCTATCAATGGACCAGTGTCTGCTCCCTCAGTGCTAATGCTCTAGCTAGGGATATGAAACAATTAGAAAGCTAGATCCCCTCCTATCCAGAAGCAAAATGGCTAGAAAGGCAGTTCCTTTTAGTTCCACAGGCGACTAGAAGAAAAAAAAAAGAGGGGCTCAGAAATTTGGAAAGTTCTGCAACCTGCCTCTTTTTCTAGGAGAATCACCACGTGTATTAGTGAATCAGTTTTTCCTGTTTCATTACAGAAACTGTCTCAGCCAGGGTTCCCTCAAGGGCAGAGGATGCCAAAGCTGTGTGCAGAGAGTTTATCGGGGAGTATGAACCCACACAGCAGGGACGTGGGGCAAAGGGCAAAGGTGAGTGAGGAAGCGAAGGAAGGAGAGAAAGCCAACACAAGCATGTGTTGCTGACACTGCCTCGCAAAGGGCTCAACCTCGTGGGGCTTTCTACTGGAAAAACCCAAACATGGGGAAGCAAGACAAAAAGCTGAGAAGGAGAGAGAGGACTCTTGGGAACAGCATTTTAGCTTATGACAGAGCCCTATCAAATGTGTGTCAGAATGTCCACTTAGAAGACGAGAGGGAGTGTTTATCCATTGGCTCGTGAACTACCTTGGTCAAGGGCAGCCCGCATGTGGGTCGACTCCCGGCGCCTCTGGGTAGCACATTACTGATTGGCGAGTGGTTCCGGTGGGAGAATCATCTGCCACGAACAGAGGCTGGAAGAAGCCATAGGCTCAAGGTTTGGAGTGGTGCACAAGCACTGGCCAATCCAGACACCTACTGAAGCTTTAAAAATTCCTGTTATCTGCAATCCTGTGGAATCATTATTCTGATGAATATAGTTTGGTAAACATGGGAGTTCTTTCTTTGATCGGTCTAGGAGTTGGTCCAGCTTTAGACAACGGCTCTATCCAAGGACTGAAATAATGTTTATCAGATCTCTCTTTTCCACGGCTTTTGCCCTGCATTACTGTTTTGGTTCCTTGTCCAACAGGCTCTTTTCCACATGGTAGGACAGATGGATCTCCCCACGGGTGCACCAGTAGCACTCTTCTGTTTGCTTCTGGACAGAAAATCAGACTATTTTTCCCAGCCTCACTTGCAGTTAGGTATGACCGTGTGATGGGTTCTGGCTTCTGGAAGGTGGGCAGAAGTGATACATGCCACCCTGCCTCATGAACCTTCACTCTCTCTCTCTCTATTCCTGTCTCTCTCCAGCTGCCAGTTGACTGCAGGGGGGCCAGTGAGGACTCCATGGCCCAGGGATGGAGGGAGATTGAGGTTCTGATTTACCACATCTGAGATCACCAGCTAAATTATCACCATGGACTATTAAGTAAGAAAAACCCTCTATAGTGTTAAGCCACTGTAATTTGTGTGTTGTTTGTTACAGCAGTTAGCTTAACCTCATATACCACTCATGATCCATAGGTCCATATCAGTTCTTGAAAAAGATTTTCATTCTCTCAATTTGGGTCATTTGACCACCCATTGGACTCATCAGAGTTTCCAGGGGTCTGGGGGTAGGATGGGATTAAGATACTTGATCCCCACCGGAAACACATGGAATGGGAACAGGATAGTTTATAAAGTGAAGAGAGATGGGACAGAAAAAAAAAAAAAAGATGCCATGGCAGTTATTACAGGATCATATAGTAGTATTGGATTCCAGACTTGGTTTTGCCATAACTTACATGAGCAACCCTGGGCACACCACTCACCCATTCTGGGCCTTGGCTGCTTCCTCTGTACAAGTAAGCATTGGGTTAGATGGTTTCTAATATCTTTTTCAACTTTGAGAGTATTTGGTAATAAAGTGATGAAAACATTAAACTGGACAGATGCTACTCTCCCCTATATGGGCTCAGTGGCACTGCGGAGGGTTCTTCTGCCCATCTCCCCCCGCCCCCCGTTTTTTACAAGTGTCATGGGAAGCCTGGGCAGCCACTGCCCATCCTTGACACTGCTGCAGATCGTGCGGGTGAACCCACAGGGTCGGGGTCACCCATGTGCAGGGAAGAAGGGAAACACGGGCGGCCCTTCCACTGGTCTTGCGCTTGCAGAGGCAGAGTGCCCATTCACCCAGCCTCACACCTGGGCTGGGGTGTTAAAAGGGGGAAGCTAGGAAGTAACCAGGGTCAGAGCTGTCCTCCTATGGATGATCTCCCTGGTGGTCCTTTCTTATTGATCTGGATCTTTCTTGCTAAACAGTGGGCATGATGAGGGAAATAATGATCCTGCCCGCTTGACAGATATTAAGTCAAGAAGGGATTTAGTGCCGATTTAGAAATGGCTGAGGTGGGGTCAGTTCGGTGGCTGACGCCATGTGGTGTGGCCGCGTGGGCAGAATGGAGAACACAGGGCTCTAGTGGGAAGCTGCGGTAGTGAAGAGAACATTTCCAGGGGCACACAGAGCATCCTAAAGGGTGCGAGGCAGTGAGCTGTGGCATTTATAAGGATTTACAGGGGAAATAGCAAAGGACAAAAATAGCCACAGGATGAGTCACTTTGGAGGCATCTCTAAGTTCGTAAGTGCCACCATAAGAACATGGCAGAATGTCACAAAAGAGGAAAGGGGGAAAAAGAATCGGGATAGACAGGCTGAGGGGCAGACCAGCTGGCTAGGTGAACTTTACCCTATTTCTGTGAGGTGAGCATCTAGATAGGACAATTGGTTTTATTTCTAAAGTGAATTGTTTTACTCATGTCTGTTAATTTTTCTCATGTTAATCCTGTTTTCATGGCCAGTCTCTCTTAAGGACCCTAACTAGGTATTGTTTCCATAGCAGGGACCCTACCATGAATCTAAGCTGATGTCTTTGCATGTTAGGAAGGCTAATGGGGTAGAGTTCAGACATCTTGTCTCAAGGGACCAAGTTGTGTCCTGGGAGAAGAATGCCCTTGAGAAAAGATCTGGGCTTACATTCTAGATTCAATAGAAAATGACTCAGTGCTCTGTGGGGGCAGGGTCAGTCTATGCAAACACTTGTCATGGTGACAGATCTTACAACCGCACATCTGAGTTGGCGGTGGTGGTGGTGGGGTGAAACCCAAAACATGGGGAGAACAACACTCACCCCAAATGTCTAAGACATTCCTTTCTTCCTTGATCCAACAGACACTTGTTGAACACTTACTTTGTGCAGGTCCCGGCATTTATTACTGAAGTATAGTTATTCATACCTGCCCTCATTTACATTCAAAGGGGGGTATGGGGTGGGGGGGGGGTGGAAAGATGACCTATGAATAAAGTAAACCAAGCACATATCAACTGGTGATAAAGAAAGAATCAAATTAATGAAACAGGAGGATTAGAGGCTGGTGGGAGCAGGGTTTCTTGAAGCCTGTAAGAGGACAAGGAACCAGCATGTTTTGGGCAATGGGAACGACAGTTGCAAAGGCCCTGAGGAGGGAGGGAATTGGCACGCTCTGTATCCTGAAAGGAGGCCAGCGTGACTGCTGCAGAGAGAGCAGGGTTAGAGACACAGGAAGTGGACTGGACATTTAGAGCAGAGTTTCTCAACTTCAGTGCTATTATTGTCACTTGGGACTGGAAAATTCTCTGTGGTTGGAGGCTGCTCTGTGCATTGTGGGATGTTTTACAGCATCCTTGACGTCTACCCCCTAGATGCCAGTAGTACCCCCTAGTTGTGACAGCCAAAAATGTCCCCAGATATTGTCACATGGGTCCTGGGGCATTGAGGCAACTGATTTAGAGCTGTGAGCCCACCAAGAGGAAGGATGGAACACCTAGGAGGGTGACCAGAAAGTGAAATGACAGAGGGGAAGGGTATTGCGATGGTTCATTGCATGTGTTTACTGGCTGGGCTGCGGTACCCCGATACTTGGTCAAATACTATCCAACGTTTGTGTGAAGGTAGTTTTTAGATGAGATTAACATTTAAATCAGTAGATTTGGAGTAAAGCGCGTTATGCTTCATAATCTGGTGGGCCTCATCCAATCAGCTGAAGGTCTTAAGAGAAAAAAGACTGACCTTCCCACCACAAAAAGGGTGTTCTGTCAGCAGACTGCCTTTGGCCTTGAGCTGCAAATCAGCTCTCTCCTGAGTCTCCAAGCCTGTGGGCCTGCCCTGCAGATTTTGGGCTTGTCAGTCTATATAATTTTGTGAGCCAGTTTCTTAAAATATTTCTCTCTCTCTCTCTCTCTCTCTCTCTCTCTCACTCTCTCTCTCTGTCTCTCTAAGTGTAACAAAGAAAGAAAGAAAGAAAGAAAGAAAGAAAGAAAGAAAGAAAGAAAGAAAGAAAGAAAGAAAATAATGTAACCCAGGGTCTCTAG
>NW_017731864.1:858949-863127 GCF_001890085.2 Hipposideros armiger | reverse complement strand
GGGGGTGGGGGTGGGGGAGAAAGACACAGGGAGATGGCTGGAGCCCAGCCAACAGCATCGAGAACACCTCAAAAAATGCATGCTTTCTCAAGGAGGGCAGTATTTTTCTTGTAGTGGGTCAGCAGGGAGGTACTCTCAGAGAGCCACAAAGTTCAGGACTCACTGAGATCTGGTAGAAGATGGCCGTACCTAGGTCAGGCAGAGAAGCTTGTCTTTGGCACAGGAATGTGAGGCTACTCCTGGGGACACTCCTACTAATGAGCAGGCAGGACTTTGAGGCTGGGCTGGAGATACCATCATGGGAGGTGACAGTCAAGGAAATACAGCCACTGCCATTTTTTTTTTTGTGGTGATATTTAACTCCCAGGGTGATGTGGGGAGATTGGGGATGTATATATATGAGATACCTCAGTTTAAGTGTGACTTAATGATCTGGTGGCCTCAAAACAGTACACAGGTAAGGACAGATTTGCTTGCAACCTGATATAGAGGTAACAGCACCAGAGACTGCAAAGGGACACTACACTTGCCGATGACCATGCACTCCCCATTTGCCACCACTTAGAGCATCAAAGAGGTGCTTACATTGCCAAGAGAACACACCTGACTTTTCATGGGCAAACACAAAGCACATCACAGCACTGATTATTTGGAAGTTGGATTCTTAGAAAAGGCCAGAGGGAAGAGGAAAATCCTGCTAGGGTGACATACAGTTTTGCTGACTTGAAGGGGAGATTGAAGAGAAGTCTCTTTTTATAGATGTTGGTTTTAGAGTGAGTTCCAGCAGTCATCACAGGTATCCATCTAGTGTCCTCGGTACACTTGCTGTGATCTAGGAGGCTTTGGTGGCCTCTACTCCTAGGCTGAAAACTGGAATCCTTCTTTAGGTTGAGTCCACAACATATATCCCATGACTTTGAGGTGATAGTTTCTTTTATATCAGACCATAAAGCAAAGGGCCTTTTCTGCATACTGTTGAGTTTCCCAGATGCTATGACTAGGGGTTAGACTGAGGTAAAAGCAAAATTTAAGAGATGCTGCTAAAAAAACATTGAGTAATGCATAAGTTGGCTTAGTCATGCCGTTTAAGTATTTGTGGAGAGCAAATAAGACTATGGGTAGTTGAGAGTAAAATGTGTTGTTTTTCACACATTTGGTTAGCTCAAGTGAAAATAAATCCCTTAAACATTTTAATTTCAATTAACTTCATATTATAAGACACACGCGCACAGTCACACATTTATTTTTTGTCTTGCATTGCTTTTGCTTAGATGTAGTTCTCCAAAACCAGTGTTATATAAGCCCATTTAAGTTTTTCTTTAAAATTATCCAATTTATAGTCTAAGTATAAAAATCTCAAAAAAAAAATGTGTCCACACATAGCTAACCAAATAGATCTGATTTTGACTGTTATGACCTTTGTTTTCTGTTTTAGCTTTTTGATATTCATTCTGGGTCACTGGTTCTCCTCTATTTTCTTCCTCACTGACACTGCTCATGGCTAACCTTCCTGTTGGTCATGGCAGCTCCCTCTGGAGACTGCATGGTCTCTAGCTGCCCTTTTTCTCATGTATCAATCTCAGACACCTCAACGCCATGCTGGGTGACCCAACATCATGTCTGACAAGTGCTGGTCTAGTTTATAAGATGGGCAGTGTGATTAGACCACGTTCAAACACTTCAAATAAAACGGCGACCTCAAACTCGAGCTGGTAGGTTGGTATCCACATCTGTTCATTCCAGCATTTCATGTAAGTAGGAGATATAGTTAGACCAAACATTAACAAAAATTGATATTCCTTAATGAGGAAGTGTCTGTAGCAGAAAAAAAGAAAACTTTGTTTTTTTGTATTTCAATCTGGTTGTGGTCACATTTAAGAGGTGACATAACTAGCTCTGTGACTGAGCACATTATTTAACTTATTCTCAGTTTCAATTTTCTTATCAATAAAGTAAGGCTAATAGTAATCAATCCTAAGTCATACACAGGGTTGTCATAATCACAAGCAAATAGATGGGTGAAAGTGGTTTGTAAGTTTTAAAACACCAGGCTTTGATAAGACTGTGTTCAGTCACAAATAATTACTGAGCACAAACAATTACTAACCTGCTGGCGTCCTTAGTGTGCTAAGCTCCAAATTTAATATCCAATATAGGAGAAGTAGGTAGGGCATGGCCCTGCCCTCAGGGATTGCACCAGGAGAAGCCTGTGAAATGCGCAGGAGTTCACATTCTTTGGCCTCTATCTAAGAAGTAACGGGAATTTAAACTCTGTGATTAATTAGCTCCACAAAGACTTAAATAGCCTTGATTGAATTTTTTGCACAGTGGGTTCAATTTTGTTTTTGAGTCAAGGTGGGAAGGTAGACACCTTTATTTTGTTTATTAAAATAGAACTCGTTTCTTAAATTATAAAAATAATCTCTACTCATTAAAGACTGCAGAATTTAAAAAATAAACATTATAAGCCCCTTGGCTTGAACTGGATTTGCATTCGAGCTTTGCTCTCACTGGCTGTGGGTATGGCCACTCAGACTGGCAGTTTCCTCATCATTAAAGTGAGGTTAAGAAACACTAATGCAAAAATCTGGTGAGAATTAAGAGAAAAGCGATTTCAAACGCCAAGTATAATATTTGGTGGGTATTTAATAAATGTTGTGGCTTTTCTTCCTTCCTTTATTTTAAAAGCTAATTTGAGTGGAATTAACTTTATATGTAATGTAATGATCTGAGAAAAGCCTGATCTGCTATGAATATATGTTTGACTCATTTTAGGTTTCATTTGTGCATAACCAATGTCTCCAAATTTTTAGTGCCCAGTGGAAGGCGTTTTGCAAACTGTCTCAAGGACTTTTCAGATAGGTGATAATTAACTTTTAGGAAATGCCTAACCCTCCAATTATCCTGGCTGCTTTACATTTTTGAGGAAAAGGTACATTTAAACAATTGTCTTTTTGTTTGCTGAATAACTTTAACCTCCAATCACAGTCATTTCCCTGTGGGCGCAAACATAGTCGAGTGTCCTTTCTGAGTGTTCAAAGACTGGGGCAATCAAAATAAGTAAATAGTGAAGTTTCACTTTCATTATTCTCCAGGAATAGTTTTATTGTAAATTAAGGAAAGAAAATTTGCCAGTTGGCAAAGAAGCAGGAAAGGTTTTTATCTTGTATTGCTTTCTCAAGTGTTGTGACTTGAGGCATGTTAGATGAAACAACTTCTACAGTAATGAAAATAGATTCTGTTTACTCCTCAGTTAAAGTAAGAGATCCCAAAGAATAATGGATGGACAGAAAATATTCCTTGAATCTCTTCTATGAGGTAGAATGGTTTTCATGGTGTCACATGAAATGATCATCTTGTTTTTGAAGGAGAATGACCTGGTGTTAACAGACAGAGCTTGTACTTTCGGGTCCTGGGAGCAGTTTCACATTGGACTTCAAATCATGTCTTGCCATCTAGGCAAGTTAGTTGGTCAGCCTCTCTGAGCCTCAATTGCCTCATTGTTGATGTGAGGCAAATATTGCCTGCCTGATAAGAAGGTAGAAAGAAGAGCATGGAATAGCACATCCACATTTCTTGTACACCACAGGTATAAGCTATATCTTTATTCTTTCCCTCTCTACCTCCCCTAATGAAAAATGCTAGGCAAAGCAGTTTTAAAACTAAGCGTCTCTCATTTGTATGGCAGGCTTCCATGTACATTATCTCCTTTGATTTTTTTCACAACAGTCCTGTGAAGTAGGTAGTCTTCCACTCATATTAACAGTGTTTTACAAGTAAAGAAGCAGCAAAGAGGGTATGAGGATTAACAGCCCCAAGTCAGTGGCTGGTGCAGGGAGATGCAGGGAAAGGTCCAGGCCATTGGGCGCCCGAGCCTGTGTTTCCCAGTCTACTTTGCAGCCCCGTCTCTTTGTGGACGATCCAAATGGCAAACTTGAATATTTTATTCTTGTTTTCTGATGGTAACTGTGGGAGACCAGCTCCCGCGGGGTCCAGGGGTTCCCTCAGGTGGAGGCGGAGTCGGCGAGGAAAAAGAAGAAAGACGTGCGGAGACACAGGAGTGCTTTTTCAAGAAGAGAAGTGTCTCACTTTATTTTACAGCATGCCCCTTTTTATAGTGGGCAGTTGACCATTATCTCATCAGTAAAAAGTTCTTTTACATAGTTTAGATCAGGGTT
>NW_017731864.1:832318-858634 GCF_001890085.2 Hipposideros armiger | reverse complement strand
TTTAGTGTATAAAATAGAATTATTGTGATGTATCTATCAGAAGGGGTGTAAGATCTTCATCCTACTGGGGGGCATCCAAAGGGGAATTTAAATCTTCTAAGATATAAAGCAGTGTCTGTTTCTCAGTCAGAGCTTCAGAATTTGTCACAATTGCAGTGTGTTTGGCCATGTCAGATACTGTGGCGCAGACGGCTCCCGGCAGGTAACTATCAGTCAGGCTCCAACCAGAGAAGCAGAACTGGTATGGGACTTATCACCAGCAATTGGTTTATGCAATTAGGGGCACCGGCTAAGCAGGTCTGGAGTCTGTGGGGCAGGCAGTCGAGAAAGGGAGGTCATGAGCATTTCAGAACCTCAGAAGCATGAGCATAAACCAGGAGTCTCTGAACTCAGGGAGGGTCCAGGCCCTCTTCTAAAGGGTTTCCAACTGATTGTCAGGTCTACTAGGATAGCCTTCCTGTTGATTAAAGTCAGCTGATTAGGGACCTTAATTATACCTATAAAATTCCTTCACAACAGCACCTAGTGTTTGACTGAATCACTGGGAGAGGTGTGTATATGCTACCACATGGCTTCTACCGCCCTTCCCTCTCTAACTCACAGGAGAAGGCATCGTTTGTAGTCCACCCTAATCAGAACATACCAGAAAGGGCATTCTGGGGATTGTAGTTTAGCTGAGCCAAGGTGAAACATCATGAAACCGTCGCACTAGAAGATGGAAGCCCACCACTGAGATGTATTTCTTCTCTAGTAATGTATTCCTCGGGCACCTCTGCACCCCTTCTGGTCACTGTGAGAGAAGCTTCAGCAAACTGGTCAAGTGATTGGTCACCATGAATTTGAACCTAGCATTTTACCATCAGGTACCAAAGACAGAACTTCTATGCACACGAATTCTCATGGACTGGATTCCTGGAAGATTCCCAGAGATGTTGCCCACTAGGGGAGTGTTTGCTGGTCAGTGCAGGAGGCACACAGTTTATGGTTGAACTCGAGGTGCTTACCCATCTCAGGCAAAAAACAAAGCAAAGCAAAAACAACCAGACCAAATGAAAAGTGACAACTATAGCAACAGCAACAAAGCAGGATCAATGGTAAAGACACCATGGCACTGATGGGCTTTGTCAGCTTAAGGCTTCTTTTATTCCCTTGATGACTCAAATTATTTGGTAATGCTGAAAAAAAAATCAAAGGATGGCACACTCACCATTCGTCTTTACCAGGCATTGGATACTCCTTTGTCTTAGTGCCTGGCACAGCATCCCACTAAATAGTGGTGTTAGGGTTCTCCAGAGAAACAATAGATACATAACTTATTATTTTTTTTAAATAAAAAACTGGTTCATGTGATAAGAAGGCTGACAAGTTCCAGGATCTGCAGTCCCCAAGCTGGAGACTCAGGAGAGCCAATCGCCAAGTTCCAAAGGCCAGCAGGCTTGAGACCCAGGAAGAGCTGATGTTTTAGTTTGAATTCAAAGACAGGGGGGGAAAAAAAAAAAAAGAAATCCATGTCTCAGCTCAAAGACAGTCAGGCAGGAGGAATTTGGGGGAGGGTCAGCCTTTTGTTGTAGTCAGGCCTTCAAGTGATTGGAAGGGCAAACTGCTTTACTCAGCCTATCAATTTCAATGCTAAATCCAAAAGCACCCTCACAGAAACATCCAGAACACTGTTAGATCAGATATCTGGATATCGTGTGGCCTAGTCAAGTTGACACATGAAATGAATCATCACAGTAGTTTTAGTTTATACCAAGCATGAAAGGAAATCCCAGTTCCCTAGAGAGGCTCTAATCCTCTTTTCCCAGAACCCCTGGGTTTTCCCTCTGGCTTTCTCAGGGCAGGGTGTTCCAACTGTCCTTTCCTTTAAACCTCCACATCCCATTTTTGCCCAGAGACACAAAGTTGAGTTTTACCGTGCACACAGTTACCTAAGACAGCTACCTAGCTCTCTGCTAGCCATCATTCACATAGAATTATCCCCCATCTCAGGAGTGCCAAACGGTGGGAGGGATTGCCACGAAGAGCATCTTGTTGCTGAGCTCTGATTGGCCCCACAGAGGAATGCTGCCCTCAGGCCAGGCTGACCTTGACCTCTGTCCTGTTGGGTTTACTGAGTGTGGCATTAAGGAGCACATGTGTGATTGCAAAAACGGCCACCACTTTTTATGCCTGTAATTTGACTTTGAAGATCCCCTCATCAATACATGGGGTTTATTTCCCCATGTCTTGAATCTAGGTTGGCCTTGTAATTTGCTTGGGCAACGCAATGCAGTGGAAGTGACAGTGTGCAGACTGCAAGAGGCCTTGCACACTTCCACACTTTCTCTTAGAACACTGTCCAGATAATTTATGCATCAGCCCAGGCTAGCTCCGTGGAGGATGAGAGAACACGGAACAGAGATGTGCCATGGCAGCTGAGATCTTTCTAGCCCAGCTTGCCTCAGATTGCCTAGTCACCAACCACAAATGCATTAATGACCAGCTGAGATCAGAAGGGCCACCCAGCTAATCACAGGCCCAATGACCAATCTGCTGAATTGTGAGCTAAATAAACGGCCATTGTTATAAGGCAACGGGGTGGTTTGTTATGCAATAAAAGCCAACTGATAGATGCAGTTGTCTTTTTGTTTCTGAAATGGAGTTCCTGATATAGGCTCCTTGAGCATTTTTGTGACTCCCTGATTTGGAGTGAAGAATTAATAGGATATTTCTGCTGGCAAAATTAATGTGTTTCTTCTCCCTAGCAATTTGCAGATAGAGCATCGCTCCTGAACTCTGAAAACTGACCCACGTGCACAGGAGAGTTTGGTAGTGTGGTAGGGCCTTTAAGTTTTAGCACAGAAGCCCAGATGACGTAAGACACCAAGCTTTGAATGTCTGCTGAAGTAGCTCTTCCCTGAAATAGTCCCTTTAGGGGACGAAGGCGTGGGCCCTGGCTTCCCTCAGATTCTTGTTCAAGCAACTGCAGGTTCTAACTGGCCAAGTGGCCTGAGCATTTGATAACGACACTCATTTCCTACTGCGTTTATAACGTACTGCCGAATTTCCTTGACCTCAGCGGGGTCACAGATTTGAAGAATTACAGAGCTATCGAGTGGCAGTGAAAGAACAATTTCAGAGGAGATTCATAGGTTTTGATGACTATGAATCATACCTTAAGAATTTGTGGCTCCCTTTGAAGTGCAAACCACAGGATGTATCTGATTATTCAGCATCTGCGCTATTCCTGCGGTTCAGCTTCCAAGAGACCTGACTGGGCTGAAAATGAACTGTGCCTACCATGAGGACTGATGGTAAAAACGCTGGGCAGAGTCACCAGAATTGTTCTGAATTTCCGGGCCACACAGCCAAAATCTTGCTCAGGTTCTGGGTTTTATTGGCTATGTGGAAATGTTTTCTTTCATGAAACTGTTGCGATCCAAGCTGAGTCCTCTCAGGGATACAGATTGTGATTCAGAAATGAGATGTACCTTAACATCGTGTACTGAGAGCTTCAGAACAGCTCAGCTTAGCATGTGCTTTTACTGACTGGTCAACACATACAAGTAATGACCACCTGACCTGTAAGAATGGATTTCTGAATGTGTTTGGTCGAACAATGTTTTTTAGATTGCCTCGTGTTGAGTGAAGAGAAAGTATATCCCAGAGTTTCCTCTAAGTATGAGCCTAATCCAGTCAGTGTACAAATCTGGCAGATATTTTCGTATAATGCAAATCAATATTTTCATTTACTTGATTTGTTTAGTTGAAGGGTCTGGAGGACTAAACGTGAATTTCTAGGAACTAGGTATTAATTGATGTGATTAGCAAATTTGTTGGAGGAATCCAGTGTCTTCAACCCACTGTTTTGAAATGTTTTCTATTATAATTGAAAAAATATACTACTTTTCAATTGACAAATCACCTCTATCATTCATCAAAAATATCTTCCCTTTAGAAGCCTAGTTTTATTTTAGCCTGAAGAGAAGGGCTATACCTCCCTAAGGGGTGATATAATGCTTCGGCTCAAACTTAGCTTATTAGACATCTGATGAAAAAAGTAATCCAATGACTATTTGATTAGATTATTATTAGTAGTACTTGTAGTGATAGTAATTAAATTTACTGAGCACTGGGCAAGACACTAAGTAAAATTATCCATATTGGTCATCTTTTTTAATCCTCACAACAACCCTGTGAGGTAAGTACTTTTATTATCCCCATTTTCAGGTGAAGAAATTGAGGCACAAAGAAATCAAATCACTTTTCCAGATGTCATAGCTAGAAAACAGAAGAATTGGGTCCAAACACAGTTTTTGTCAGACTCAAAACTCATAGCCATTTCAAAATACTATATAGTATTAAAGTACCAAATAAAAATCTCTATCTGATTTTATCAAAACATGAATGGTTAGTGACAACCCTTCTGAATTCTTAGCTGAGACCCCTGTAATAAAAGGCAGATTAACGAGAGTAAAGCAAACAAGTTTATCAGCATGTAGACCTTGGATATCATGGGAGATATCCAGGCAAAAATGTGTAACTCAAAACGGTGGCTTAGAACTCAGGCTTAAACAGCATCATACTAGGAAAGGGGGTGAGGGGTGTAGTCATCTGGAGGGAGAATAAATGATTTTTAGGCAAGATAAATGGGTCCCGAGAAGAATAAAGGGGAAACATGATATTTTGTGACACAGTGTGTCTCTGTGTGGTGTCAACTTCTAGTTTTCTCTCCTGTGACAAGAGTCAGTCTTCCCTGGTTGATGACACTTCTGGGGAGGGATCTGTGACAACTGAGTTCCTCTTGGAGCATGTGTCTTGAGACAGATAAGGGGAATTCAGAGAAAACTTCTCCCTGCATTTGCTGTTTTTCAAGTCACTACAGCTCAAAATAGTCAACATACTAAAGTGGTATAGTTTGGGGTGGCATGTCCTGTGGCCCTTCAAAATTTAATATTAATTGGTTTAACTTTTGGTTAAGTGACATTGAGTGTTGACTCCTACCTAGAACAGAGTATGGGGAATGATACCAAGTTTACCATCTCTATTGGGTCATACTCTGAAGGATCTTTTAGACTTTAGATTCCATTCATGGCAGAATATTTTACTATAATCCTACTGGTTGGGGAGACGGAGAGAGATGGAGAAAGAGAGAGATGGAGAGAGAGAGCACTACTCTCACTGCAACTAACCAGCTGTTGACCATCCCACACCTCTCCAAGTTTCTTTTCATGCATCCAGGACATGTCAGTGCAACCCTTAGTATTTCAGTTGCATTGTCTGCAACATGAAAGGTCAGAACACACTTTAAGATGTGGTCTCTTCCCGATCTCATTCTAATTAATTTTATACTTAGCTGGTTTCTTTTGAGCTCCATCAGCCATTCGCCCTTCACAGGCAGCTCCAATTGGCTGACTGTGTCTCCGTCCGGCAAGCACATGTTAGTCAACACATGGGATACAGTTTGCTTACCCCGCGTAATGAAAAGCCCATGAAATGTAGGCATCTTGAACCTTCTTAGAGCAAGCCCCAGTGGCCCTTCCCTTGTAGAACTGACTTTCCGACCGGAGGGAGACGCACAGCTGGTGCCTTTCCCAAGCAAAATATGCTCGTGCCATTTCCCAGCGTTTTGTGAGCAGGGAAATCCCACGGTGCCTGCAGGGAGGGAGAAATTGATACTGAAAATCCGAATCCAGTGGAGTGTCCACAGCACCGCAGCCTGTCTGCAGCTGCCTCTTTGACAAAGGAGAAGGGAGCTCTGGGCTCAGGAGGATGACTCACTCCAGGTTTGCTGGCGGGTCCATACGCCTGCCCGCCTGCCGGAACAGGAAGGCCCTGATTGTGCTCAATTGTTTTCCTGAATGCCTTTCTCAAAAAGCAAAAGGAAACATTACTGTTTGGCTTCCAGCCATCCAGGCCACTTGGTACTTATAGTGCTCAGAATGTAAAAATTGGGCTCAGCCAAGAAACGCAGGGACACACGGCTGCAGTTATTTCTGCCTGTGTTTCAGATGAAAAGGCTGCCTCTTGCAGTAAACAATCCCCGGTGATTTAAGACAAAGGGAACTCCCTTTACCAGCAACAACCCTGACCCAAGTCTGACAATTGTTTTATGGGCCCATTTCAGATCCAGTAACCCCACAGGAAGCCTTGACACCACCACCCACGGAGCCTCTTGAATAAAATAGGAAAGACCTTGCCTGCTAGCTAGCCACCTCCTTCTTGGGTCTGATTGCTCAAGAGAGACGGGTGGGTGGAGAAAGTGCGGCCAGGGGAAAAAGGAAGGCGGGAACACGAAGGTTAGTTAGTGTACAAAGGGAATAGAATCTGGATACCTATAGCTCCTCAGGCTCGGGAAGGAATTACAGGCACAGTAAGGCCCAAATGATGGTGCTCCTATCATTGGATGCTCCTAGAGTCGGCTCAACCCCTGACTCCACCCCAAAACATCTTCCCCTTCGCTGTTAGGCGGCTCCTACCTGTGACGTCCCTCCCGGACCCAGTGGTAAGTCTGGCTTGTTCTTCCTTGTTGACACCCTGACCTGGCCCTTGGCTGTGGCCACCTCTCTGAGAAGCCTACTCCGCTGGACTCAGGAGCCCAAGTTATGCTGCATTTCGTGGCAGAAAATAGGGTCTGAGGGCAGAAGGGTAAGAATGCTTCTGTCCTAACCCGAGGATTGCTCTGGACCCTGAGCTGTCCTCGTTGTGTTCACAGTCGAACCGCATCCGCCCTCCATGTCTCAGTTTCCTGAACTTCCTCAGTTTGCTTTGCAGAAGCTCAAGCTGAAGGCCATAGAGCCAGGGTGGGGAGGGTGGGGTGGCAGTCGGAGGCAGACCCAACCGTTCCTTCTGGCCTCCTCGCTCCTGGCCGGTGCCTTTTTGCAGGTTCTCCTGCACCAGCTCTAACCACATCTGCAGCCCCAGAACAGCTCACACACAGATGAACGTGTGCAAAGTGACACAGGTGAAGGGCATTGCGGCCCCCCCTGTTCTGACACAATGGAAAGCTGAAATCAGCTTGGGCTCACCCAGAAAACCCTGACTCATGAGCTTCTTCCATGTCCTCCAGGAAACATGACTGTTTTTGTGAGTTTATATCAATACATAGCCCCACAAGGCAGGTTGCCAAAAAGTGTCCCATGCTCACAGTAGTTTGGGCAAGTAGATTACAGCAAAGCAAACAGGTTCTCGGCTGGAGGACTTCTCAGAGCGATGAGTGCAGCTGCGTGCTGTGGGTTGGCAAAGGGGCTCAGCTGGGTGGGGTTAACTTGTGCTCCAGTCTGGTTAAGTGCTATCTTCTAGTTCCACAGGGGGAACTATGGGCAGGTGCTTTTCCTTTGACTGAATGGGCCTTTCTCAGAGCAAACAGACTCAACAGGCAGGAGTAAAAGCACAGCAAGCCGTGGGGCTGTCTCCAGATCCTCTAACCCCGTTGAGGGGCAGGGGAGGGTCCGAGCTCAGGAGATGGCTGGGCTTACAGCTTTCAGAATGCTGAGCGGGGTAACACCCTTGCTGCTGGTCCATGGAAGCAACCATTCTGCATCTAATGCACTTCACTGCGAGTGGACTGGGGACAGCCATTATGATGGCAGCTTCCAGTAGGGGAGCAGTGATGGGACTTCAGGCTGCCCCTGGGAAAGGGCCAGACACCTTGTCCTTGTGGTGGCGCTCACTGGTAGAGGCAGGGCTCCCAGGGAAAACAGCCAGGCTTGTACAAGACAGGGTGCGTGTGCTCACAGATCCTACAGTGCTCTCAGGTAGAAACCCAAGCAAGCCAAATCCCAACAACAAAAACCACTTCGTGCTCTTGCATTCAAACCTCATGTCTATACATAATCACACTGTCAGTGTGCTATAAGCAGGTGGAATTGTCTTGTTCATTTCTTGGGGCCCTAGTAAAACTTCATTAGGAATAGCATTTACCTAGAAGCCCAAACCCAGGGGGTATGGGGTGGAGGGGGGATGTCTGAAAAACACAATCAATGCTCAGTCTTGCGAATATTGGAACCCCCTCCACTGTTTTTTTTTTTTAAAGAAATATCTCTTATTAAAACCTCTTGGACATAACAAACCCACTTAGGAAAATGCTTCTCTATATAGGCTCCAACTTTTTTGTTCTCATTACAGAACCAAGAGAGATCAGCAGAATACTTCAGTCAGAAGCGAACATCCAACCATGTGAGGGCATGACAGGGAAGTGTATAAAAGCACTATCTTCCAGTTCCCCTCTCTCTTATGTTGTATTCTAAGCCAGTAAAGTGGAGGTCGGCGTGCTGGATATGAGGAGGGAGCGGCCCATGCAAAGCAGATGGCCACGTTGTGGCTGTGTAGTGGATGACAATTGGTAGTCACTGAGATCGGGAATGAGGAAAGCTGCATGGTTCTTTGGAAGAGGAGGAAGATGGCGGGCTTCTTTCGGACAGACTTTAGAGCCATTCACATGGGAATCTCCACGAGGCAGGCAGATGGATGAGTCTGGAGCTCAGAGGCATCTGGGCTGGAGGCCTGACTTTGGGTCACCAGAGAATTGAAGCTGTGAGTGTACGGCTGAGCTGTAAGACGTGACAGTTCAGTGTGAGCAGGGGAGAGGGTCTGGGCTGGGCTCGGAGAGGACACCGGATCAGAGCCCAGGCAGGAAGGCGGAGATGCAACAGGAACAGGGGCACCAGAGTCATCCCGGCACTGAGTTCTCATCAGACGCCCACAAGCCTGCCTGATCCAGGGTGTAGCTGAGTAGTGACGGTTTGCGTGACAGTTAAACAGGGCCCTGGGTTTGTTTCTTTTCAAATGTTAGCTTTTCATTATACTAAAATAGTGTTTTCAAAGCACTTTTTCAATTAAAAAAATCATATTTTTAAAATGAAGTGAGGAAGCTGTGGAAGATATTAAAGCCCCACCGATCCCCCCTCCTTTTTTAATAGCTTTATGGAGCTGTAATTGACAAATAAAAAGTGAGATATTAAAAGTATGCTTCGTGATGATTTGACAAATGTATACACTGTGAAGGGATTCCCCCCATCGAGTTAACACATCCATCACCTCACATATTTACACTTTTTTTTTTGGTGAGAACTTGTAGCTTCTGCTCTCTTAGCGAATTTCAGCTATACAACAGTATTATCAACTGGTCACCATGTTGTACATTAGATCATCAGACCATATTCATCATGTACCTGAAAGTTTGTGCCCGTTTACCAACCTCTCCCTTTATACCACACCCTTCACCCCTGGCGACCACTGTTCTCCTGTTTGTATGAGTTTGACTTCTTCTATTTAGATTCCACCTATAAGTGACACCGCGTGGTATTTGTATGAGCCCCTTTTTAACGATGAAGAAGTGGAAGCTCACCTGTGGGAGAGAAAGGGCGATTAGAAGTAATTGTCCCTTGACATCAGTGTCTTCCTTACTCCTGGTTTTCACTTCACTGTGGCTCATCACAGTATGACTTGTAATCTTGGAAATATACCGTATCCCCTTTTCCTACTAGATTGTAATGGACTGGAGGTCAGGAATCATGTTTTCACTTTCTCTGCAGGTTCCTCTTCCTCCATCCAGCACCTTGCTTTGTAACTCCAAAATGTTTGATAAATTGGGGGTGAATCGAATCGATAGCAGGGCAAACACATCGTGTTGTGAATGCTTTGAAGCTTTCACCCGCAGCTCAGCAATTCCTTTCCCCGACTGCACAGTAATGGCGGAGCCCACTAGGGGGTTTGCTGCAATCGGCATTGGGAGAGACAAATACGTCCTGCAGTGGGAGGACTTCTGGGGGGTTCTGTTCAACAGTACCTTTAGGAGCAGCGTGTATTTTTACACAATCCCCCTTTTTTCGCTCTCCCTAATCATACACAACTGCATGGGAATTTGCTTTTGGAAATGTGAAGCAGCAGCCTTTAGTTTCTTTAGAATTTTTTTAAATTTTTCATCTCATTTAAATTTTTTTTTGCTGTATATTTTGGACAGTTTTGAATTTATTTCCTCTGAGTTTAGAAACTCATAGGATCCCTGATACTGGCCAATTTCTGCCCTGGGCTATAGAAAATGAGGGCAGTTTGCATAGTCCAGGGAAGAGAACATGGTTTTGGTTTCAGTAGATTTCAGTAGATCATTGTGGATCCTGTGTGACCTCAGGCAAGTTATTTAACCTCTCAGGGTATGTTGCTTCATCTGTAAAAGAAATCCTGTTGCCTTTATAGGCCTGTGATTAGAAGTAAAATAAGGCCTACAGCTGGCTTATACTGGATTACTCTATGTGCCCCATAAATGTTTATTTTCTGTCTACTCCCTCTTTTTAACCATGACACATAGTTAGTATCTTTCAACATGTAGGCATAATATCAGCCTGTATCTGTCATTTACCACCCTGTTTTCCATTATTCCGTGCCTTCTCACAATAGCTCCTAAACACCTTGAAGGTGGAACACATTTTATATTTTAGGTGTTTTTATGATAAATCACCTATACTACACTGATCATCCAGTGGGTGCTCAGACCTTTTTTAACGAACTTTGCTTTATTTCAGCTTCCTCATTTGTCATGTGGTGATAATGACAGTATTTGCCCCCGTGTAAGAAATTAATTAGAAATTTTAAAAAAATCCATAAATGTCTTCAGGTATTCATGGTGGAGATCTAAGGTGGTGGTGTTGTAACTATTGATTTACCCACGAGTTCCCTGATCAGAGGACACTCCGATCTATACTCATCACCCATCTCTCTGCATGGCAGGATTCCCAGCACAATCTGAAAACTGGCAAGCAGCAGAGTTTGTGCGACATGAGAGTCAGTTAGAAATAAAGTGACTGTATAATTTGTTGTCCAAATGGGAACACGTGTGAAAGTGGGAAGGGGTACTATTAATGACTGTGTGGGCTCAACAGTGGCAAACCAGGGCTGTCCAGGGCAGACCACGGTCACTCCGGTTACAGCAGATGGATACCAAGCTTAACTCTGTCTTGTGACAGCCACCCCAAACCAACCTTATTGCTACCATATTGAAGCAATTTAATGCTAACTGAATGTTGTGTTGTATGTACTCTGCAGCATGCTTTTTTTTTAAAGATTTTTATTGGGGAATTGGGGGGATGGGAACAGTGCTGGGGAATTGGAGGAAGGGGAACAGACAAGTTGCTGTCGTTTTGCTCCTCAGTCTAGTTGTGGAGGACGTTGCTTCACTGGCCCAAGTTGGCACCATCATTGCATTCTTCCCGGGCGAGGCAGATCAGTCGCCGGCTTCTGGACGGCCGCTCACTGCGGCTGCTGGCGGCTCACGGTACCCCATGGCAACCCACTGCAGCAGGGGCTGCAGCCTACACTGTCGCCGGCGACTCATGGCAGCCCAGCTCCAGGTTGAGCTGTTGTTCAGCATCTTAGCTGTAGAGGGCAGTGTCACTGGCCCTCATATGTGGGATCCGAACCGGGGCCCTCTGGCGTCCCAAGCCAGTTCTTAACCATCGCGCCACTCAGCCGGCCCTGCAGCATGCTTTTAACCTGTGCACTTCTTCACCACTATCTATTAGTATTTGATTCGGGAGATGTGTTAGCTAAATTAAGCATATTATGCTGAAGAGAACCACCTAAGTAAGAGAAGGTTCCAAGTATAGCAGGAGAGAAATTACATGATCTCTTTTGATCATGCAATTTGCAATTTAAACCGGGCGTCAGGTGCAGGGATTTGACCTGTCTCATCTGTGCTTCTCCGCTAGGCTCCCTGGTACCTCTCCAGCCCCTGGGCAGCATAATGCCAGTTCTAAGAATTTTCTCTGAAAGGCGCCATAACCAGTTTTACTCCAAGAGAACTTACTACAGTTTATTTTATAGAGCTGGGAGAGAAATTTCTTTGCATACTGTTAGAAGATGTGTGAACTACTAGAGTTTTTCATTCTTTACATTGGTTCTTATTTTGTTAGAAGTTGGTTCTATAGGACATGGAATTTTAAGGAAGCTTCCCAGGGCTCAATCCATGGTTCTCTGCTCAAGACGTAGAACAAGTCAAGTGTGTACGTGTGTGTGTTTGGGGGGTGGGGGGGAGGGTTCTTCTGAGACCCACTCAGGACCCTGCTCTTTCACATTCTCCTTCTTCCCTCAGCTCAGGAAACCTTTTCTATGTCAGGAAAGTCCTTGCCTCTCCTCATTCCTTATATTTTCCCCAGAGACACACAGTCTGCCTCAGAGGCAGGAGCCTTATCTCTTAATGGGTTTAAGTTCTTCCAGTCCCAAATGCCAGGAGATTCTGCTGTGACAATTCCCTGGGGGCAAGGGGCCCTGGGCTTACTCTTTGCTTGTCTGGGGGTGGAGGGGAGGATTTCCATGAGGGAAAACCAGATAAAATAATGTCTCAGAAATATTATTTGGCTATAGGAATGGAAGAGCAAAATGAGATGAGCTACAAACCCAGGGCCTAAGTGTGTAGTGCACAAGAACGAGCAAACCGCTCCCTAAGGAAAGGTCACCCCAGTCACCTTCTCTCACCGATGAAGACTGAGGGCTCCCCTGTCTTAATGTGGGCCTGCTTGGCCCAGTACTCCCCGACCTCCCAGGATGAATTCACAGACGCCCACGGCTTTCGTGCTGGGCCTGGAGGGTCCTAACATTTGCTCCATGGGTATGCTCTTCACATCAGGAACTGTCAGCTGCTGTTGAAAGTGTCACACCCTCCAGAGCGAGCCTATTCAGGGCTGCGTGACTGAGCCACTTCAGATGGTTTGTGCTCCTCCGCTGACCACATGCAGGTTGTTTGGATCTTCTGCTACTCTGTTTCCTTCACCGACCTCATCCAAGGGCAAACATCCAAAAGGGTGAAAGGTGCTAAATGTGGCATTAAATGATGTGCTCACTTGTAGTTCCTCAGTCACTGTTCTCTGGGCAGCGCTGAGCCTGAGTTTCCAATGCAAAGGACTTTTTTCTTCCTTTGTCTGTCTGTCCCTCTTTGTCTGTCTCTCTGTGGGATTGTTGAATATTTTCCCAAGCTGGTACCTTCTGTGATGTTGGAATATGGGCTTGTCTAGCCTGGGGCTTCATGGAGGCTGCGTCCCTATTTGCCTGGTTTGCAAATGAGGAACCATTTCTCTTTCCTCCTTCAGTGTTCAGGTTTGCCACGTTCAGAAAATCTTTTTCCTATGGTAAGAAATAACTGAAACAGGAAACGTTTTTTTGACCTACCGGCATTGTAGGTAAAATGGCATATAGGCACAGGATTTGGAAGTTGTGGTGATGAGGCTTGGCCATTGTAAGAAATTTTAAACTTGTAGCACTGTTATTGGACACATAAGAGGTGCTATCACATGGGAGTCACTTTAGAGTGACTTTCGTATAGGTATCTTTTAATTCATGTGCCTTTCACAACAACCTAGAGAAATAGATAAGACAGGGTTTTCCTGTTCTATAAATTAAGAGATTTCAGTTAAATGACTTGCCTAATGTCATATAAATAGTAAATAGTAGACCTGAGACTTTAGCCCTAATCTTCTGATTCCAAGACCTCTGATGCACAGTGTGTATGTGACTGACAAGGATTTATGTCTTCATTCAAGTTCTTCTTGGATAAACTTGTGCAAGTGCATTAGCACAATATAATGCTTTTGACAGGTTTAACGCCCTTAACATTTTAATAGACTGGCTTATGTGGTAACTGCCGTGTATCCCTCTTGATTTTGCTTTCTCAGCATGCAGCCTCCTCACTTCTCATAACAAAACATTGATTTTCCTTTGAGGACCAGACCAAATCTTCCATGTTATAGGTACATCTGGTGGAAAAGTCTCCTAGCTCCTCTCTAGGCGAGGGCCGAGTAGGATTGCTCAGCTACAGTCGGTCTTGGGAAGCTGAAACGTTAGGTCAGGGACTTGAGGATGGAAAAATGTCCTCATTTCATGGCAGAATCCCCAAAGACTATGAATTTCTGTTACCTAGATCTTTGGAGACTTCCTGGCCCTGATCCTTCCTGAAGATTGTATAATCAGGTTTTTCTTTGATTTTATGAATTTCTCTATACCCTCACAATGAATCCATTTTGTGATTAGTTTAGCCAGGTTGATTTTAATTGCTTACACTCAGAGGTCCTTAACTTATGTAGGAATCATGAAAGAAAGCAAAAAGAGAACCAAGATTTTTCTTGTGGCAGATTTAACTGCTGTCAGATAGATTCCCTCCCTTTTCTCACTTCCATGGGAGAAGTATAGTTTCCCACTCCATTAATGTTGGACTTGACCATGTGACTGTGCTTGGCTTCATAATGGACAGAGACTACTTCCCCACCCCTTGATTTTGGGTTTAGAATGGGATTTGCTTTGCCTTGTGGGATATTATCAGGTGTGACTCAACAGGGACTGGAAATACTCTTGGTGGTAGGTCTTGGGCTCTTGCATTCAGCTGTTGCCATGAAAAGAACATTCCCAGATTAATCCACAGGTTCCAGGAAGAGGATGAGAGCTACACAGTGCAGCCACCCAGCTGAGCTGCCCCAGGCTAGCTCAGCAGATCCCCAGCCAATCCACAGATATGTGAGCTACAGAAATGTTTATGGTTGCATACCACTGATTTTTTTTTTGTAGCTGTTTGTTATGCAACACTTCTGTAGCAATAGCAAACCTATACAGGAATTTGGATTAATAAGTGCTATCCTGACTGCAAGGAAGCCCTAAAACATGTGGGAATGGGTGGCGGTGTAGGTTGGAAAAACATTGAAGAAACTATCATAAAAGCCTGGAGAAATGGTGACTCATGTTATATAACCAGAAAGCATTTGGTATAACCATCTTCTGTGGTAAGTTAGGAGATAGAAATGTAACCAGTGAACTTGTGAGCTTGGGTAAGGTGGTTTCTATTAGAATGCTGAAGTATTAGCTGGCTTTTTTAGCTACATATGATGAGCTCAGAAAATAACTAGCTGGTTGGAAGTAGAATTTTGAGTTTAGGGAAAAACAAGTTTGTCATACCATCTTTCCATTCAGCAAGAGATTCTTAAATAAAGACCTAGCCTGAGAGCGTAGGTGAAGTTGAGGTACATCAGCAAGACGTGGCCTCACACTCCAGGTGTTGCTTCAAGGCTTAAGAACTGAAAGTAAATATTGGGCTGTAACACCTTTAAAACACCCTTGAATGAAATCAGATGGCAACTAGAACACTCTTTCAATTGGATCTTAGAAAGCTTAAGGGTGTGTCAGACAGCAGCCTGATAATCCATTATCAGTAATTAAGTTTAGAGAGAGAAGCAGGTCTCAAAAATAATGGTGGACGTGGCTTTTGGAATATGAATAGACAGCAAGTTCACAGTATACAAGTATGGCAGATGTTTATTTCAAAAACAGTTTAAAAATTCTAAACAAAGAGCTTTTCTTTTTATACACTCAAAATGACAAAGCAACTAAAACCTAGATATCTACCATGTGAAAATATGTGCTGCGACAATGCACTGTAAAGAAATAGAAATCCTCGTCTAATGATATGTAAATTAGAATGAGATGTCAGATATTTCCCTTCCCTGCCAGAAGTGAGTTGAGACTATTGTTGCCATCAGTGGTCTATAAACACATAAAAGTTTACAGTAATAAAAGGCATGCATCAGCGATGTGGGGAGACTTTCACAAGGCATATGATAAATACAGGAAACAAATTCAGCGCAGGAAGTTCAGAATTAGAGACAGATGAAATAACAACACTTCTAGTGAGATTTTTGAAACTGAAGAGACAACGTTGAAAAACAAGGAAGACCAAAATTAAAGTTGGCTAAAATGAGTCTATTATGCCTTGGGTTTTCTTTAGTCTGTTTCATAACTTTCTATTCCCAAACCACAAAAATTTCTGAAGCTAAAAATGGGATTCATGTGCTAATACTATAAAAATTAATTTTAACAATGAAAAACAGTTGATTTGCCCTTTTTTATCTCTGACCAGTGAAAATTAGAACAGCTTTCCAAGAACCTTTGTATGGTACAGTTCAGTGCACTTGGGCAATTTTTAATAGCGATAAAGACCTTTTTATCTTCTATTTTCTCAAACTTTCTTAGTTTTCTTTAGTGGGATCCTTTCCTTACTGAAGGGAGGTCCAAGAACCAAGGACCACCATAGCTGAGCCTCTAGAAATACATTGTCCAATATGGCAGCCACTAGCCACATTGGCTATTAAAATTAAAATGAAATAAAAAAAAATTAGTTCATCAGTTATACTCTAGCCACATTTCAGGCACTCAATAGCCACTTGAGGCTAGTGGCTACCATATTGGACAGTGTAGACATAGAATGTTTCTATCATCACAGAATATTCTAGAAAGAATAGTGCTGCCCCCAAAATACAATACTGTCCTTTGCAGATTACAGGTTCTTAATAAATATTGGTTAACTAAAATGATCACAATTAACTGCAATTTTCAAAATCTAAGTTAGAAAACTACACAGATAATCCCACACCAAAGGATTGTCATTACCAAGGGGACGAGTGCAGTCCTGGGGCACCCTGACATTGTAAGTTTAGACAGGAGGAAGCAGCAAGGAGGACTGAGAAAAGAGCAAGAGAAGTAGGAGGAAAAGTCTGAGACCTGGCAGCCAAGTGAGGCTAGATACCAAGGGGGGAGTTATTAACTGGTCAAATGTTGCTCATAGATCAAGTAAGAGGAGTGAACCATTTCTGGCTTTTTTTCCCTGATAGTTCCTGGTAGCACAAAATAATATATTTATGCTTCTGTTTTTGTTTTTTGTTTTTCATCACATATATCAGTATTGATTTCTGCTCTTAGAGGTGAAAGAGCACCCACTTTTTAAAATCCTCCTTTATAAGTTATGTTAAATTTAGTTCATGATAACCTACATATTAATAACTCTGTGCACTATGCTTATACTTTGTCTTAATCCATTCAGACTGCTATAACAAAATAACCGTAGACTGGGTGACTTCTAAAGAACAGAAATGTATTTCTCACAGTTCTGGAGGCTGGAAAGTTCAAGATCAAGCTACCATCGTAGTTGAATTCTGGTAAAGGCCCTTTTCTGGGTTGCAGGCTGCTGACTTCTTGTGTCCTCATATGTTAGAAAGCAGGTGAGAAAGCTCTCTGGGGTTCCTTTTATAAGGCCATTAATCTGAAGGCTCTACCCTCATGACCTAAGAACCTCCCAAAGGCCCCCACCTCCGAATACCATCACTTTGGTCATTAGGCTCCAACAAATGAATTTTGGGGGGACGCCAACATTTAGACCATAGCATACTTATATCACTGTTTTCTGATTTCTCAATTTTAGGTAGTATTTCTGTGAGTCATTACTGTATAGGTTGACAAAATTAGCCCCCCCCATATGTCAATTAGCCTTTTTTCTTTTGACCAACTATTGACTTCCATCAGTTTTATCTTTCCTTTTTACATTATTTAGGTTTTTAGCATTTACATTCTATTCTGTACATGTAATTAAGCTTCTCATAATTTATGTCTATAGGCTGATTATAAAATGGAAAAACAATATAAATTATGATGTTATAATAAGTCCCTGTTGAACTAAGTATTAAAATTGTTAATTGGTTCATGAGATTAAAAAGTCTATTTACTTTGGGGAATCATAAAAAAATGGTACTTACCTTAAATATTATATTTTAACTTAAAACATTTAAATGTTTATGTATATTTATTTGTTCATATCCTAATATAAGGTCAGGACATTTTCTTTGAGAATGTCTAATAATCACTATAAGAGATCTATAATATTTGAATCCCAACATATCTTAGAAGCAGTCTATGCATAGAATAATATATTTTGGGTCTCTATCATGCCAGATTCCATGAATGAATAATATTGTCCACTAATTGACCTATTTAATGACTTGAAAAGGACTTTTGTCTGAAAAATTCCTTTTGATGTATAATTATTACATTCCTAAAGTAGGCACTGTGTTAATAACATTAGACTCGATTAAAGAAATATGCATACATGAAAAAGCTATTACTTTTATGCTGCAAAACCCCCCACACATTTCTTGGCATTACTGAGTGGCAAAGCAATAGTGAGAATGACAATACTAAAGCAATAAAAATCCAAATTATCCAAAATAACTATATAGTTTATGTGTATATGGAACCTTGCTCTGCATGTAAAATCTCTTTACTGGTCTCCCACAGCATTTCTCTGTGGTGCTTTGAAGAAACTGCTTTAACAAATGGTGAACTGAGTTTTTGCTCTGTGCTACTCAAATAGGTTTGGGGGGAGATTCCAAGTTTAGCATCTTTGATGTTCTGGGCGATTTTCAAGCAGTATTCTCTTCTAAAAGTGGTTTATTATTATTATTTTTTTTATTTTGTCAAGTGTCAATGGTACATAATGAGAACTTTTAAAAAAAATCATTGAGTGGTACTATTAGGATAAAAAATAAATTCACAAGTTCTGAAGTCTTGCACTTCATGGGTGATAATTTGGTATAACCTGTAGAGCCCCAATATATTTTTTTTTATGTATGAAAAAACATTGGTGTTCCTGATAGCTAAAAGTATACTTTGTTAACATTTTCTCATATTTTCCTGTAGTCTTTTTTTTAATAAAAGAAATAAAATGGCCCCAGTTCTCTATAATAAAATTCTACATATATACAGTAAGAACAAAGGACTATTTGACAGCGTAGAGTTCTAAGAAAGAGAGGCCCAGATTAAACAAACACTAAGTGCCACTATATCTATTGCCAAAGGAACAGCAGTGCTTGGATGATGTTTTCCAGGCAACCCCATGGCATAAATCTTTAGTACCACTGCCTTTCATGTGACATTTATATATAAAACTGTTTACAGAGCAATGAAACCTTTTCTTGTGTTCATTAGGGTCTATCAGGGCCGTCAATGCTTATGTTCTTATGATACAACTGCTCACAGTACGCCAGCAAATATTATCAAGGCATTTTGCTTTGGCTCTTTGGTTCTCACCAGAACCAAATAAGGGACTGATGTACCAGTTACAAAACAAGGTCAATGGCAAGATGACAGCAAACCTTACACAGGCATGCTTGTAGACTCGTGTCTCAGCACCAGTGAGCTGTTTTGCATCAGGCCAGAAGGGAAGACTTTCTCTTCACAGAAGCCATAAATTTTGACTGACTTCCACAGAAAATCTAGGCAGGATAAATTTGATTTCACTTAAGGAAAACTGGCCCAGGAATAAAGAAATTGTCAGCGATATTAGAAAATAATCTACCCAAGTTAGGGAACAGGCTATGTTTTAGAATCATAGACCTGGAAAAAGGCCATTGAGAATGATTTCTTCATTTATTGAGTAAATTAGAAAATCAATTTACTGGAGTATTCATCAAACTATATGAGGCTCTTGATTGCAAATGAGGAAAACCCAACTCAAGCTAGATTTTGTGAAAAGGATAATTGATGGACTCAGGTAACTGGAGAGTCAAAGAGATACTCTTGTCTTTGGGCACAGATGCCTCTAGGCCTCTGAGATATACTCCCTTCTCCCTGGTTTCCCTCTCATCCTTTCTCCAGGAGGGGGTTCAATGGCCCCAGATGTTCCAGATGCATGAGGCCTTTAATGTTCATAGTTATAGAGAAGGAGAAGCTTCCTCTAGTGACAAGAATCCTGGGAACATTATGATTGGCTCAGTATGGGACAGGGGCCTATTCCTGACCTAATTGCTGTGCCCAGAGAGATGCGCTCAGTTCCGTGGGTGACTTAACCTGGGTCATGGCCACTCCATTAGTAGGAAGGTGGTATCAAGTCCACCCACACTGCATGGCCTAAGGAGGTTTCTATAGATTGGTGGAGGGGTCACTCCCCAGAGGAAGCGATGCTGGACAGATGACAAAAACATGTCCATTACAGCTAGTCAGGTAGAAGTGAACATGAGGTACATGAGTCCCAACTCTGTGTTTACTTGTATTGGTTGATTCTTGGTTTTTATTGTCTGCCTAATTGGTGTTTCTAGTCTAGAGATAGTAGGTATGCATGTAAGTGTGTAAGCATACCCATCTGTGCTTGGGTTTGGAAGGCAAAGGTTAACAAAGGACTTAGGCTGATGACTGGAAGGAGTTGTGTCTTTACTAGGAAGCTCATAAATGGACTATAGACCAAAAAATATAGAGAAACTTTGTCACTAAGGTCTGCTGTCCTCTCAAGACGGTTACACGTGAATTACTGTAAAGTTCAGCAGTAACCTGGGCTTTAAGGCAGTCGCTGATGGGAAAACTAAAAAAATGCACATTTGGGATAAGGAACCTAATGTCTCGAGTTTTAGATGAAGCTTTTGAGTATAAAGGAAGAAATGTATGAAACAAGACAACAAACAAACAAACATTGGTTTGTGTTTTCACGAGAAAGAAAGACGCCTCTTGAGATTCATACCTCTTTTGCTGACTGTCCCAGCTGAAGTAAGTCAATTTAGCAAGTGAAATTTAACAGGTGAAAACTTTTGTAGTATTCTGGAATCTTGCAAACCTCAAAACAGCTGTGTTATTGTTTTCTCAGTTTTTATCCAATCAGATCTGCTTAAATGCCCTCACACCTCAATTGAGAAAAGCTAAGAAGTGGGACTGCAGTGGGCCTATTTCTGTTATAATGTATGAAAGAGTTAATACATGAACACCGAGCATGGCACCATCATAATCTGTGCGAGGGAATGGTAGGAAGCAGATATTCTGTCTCTATCAAGTGTCAATAGATTTTCTAGTACATTTCCCTTTTTCCTACAACAATGGTCTTCGAACTATAACAAGTGCCAGAATCACTTGGAAGGCTTGTTAAAACCCAGATGGCTTGGCCTCACCCCCGGAGTTTCTGATTCAGTAGGTCTGTGATGGCCCAATCATTTGCATTTCTAGCAAGTTACCGTGTGATTTGATGCTGCTTACCTGAGATCACACTGGGAGAACCAGGCCTCTAGACAGATCTCAGTTGTTCAGCTTCAGATGAGGCACCATCATCCATGGTTCCAGCTGCAAGTTGGGTTGAGGCAGCTTTGGGGGCATCTGTAGCCAGAGTTTCTAGCAGTGGTGATGGTCTGAATCATGGCATAGGCACAGGTCTAGGAGGGAAGCTGATGGGTGAACACAGGACTCCAGCTCACGTGTAGAGTAAAACGGCAGGGTTTGCATCCTTGGGAAGATTACCAAGCAATAATTAGGCAGGTTGTTTGCACTTTCAAAAACCAAGCACTATGGATTCTAAGAGCAGGGTTCCAAGACTAGTTGGAATTTGAGTGCCAGTTAGGATAGAATTCTAGCTTGTGATGGGGTCACACGACAGGCTAACACTGGGGGCTGTGTGTATTCCTAAGAAGCTTGCCTTGACTAGGCTTAAGCAGACAAGGTCAATTCTAGTCCCATGTATGGGGGAGACTGGTGCTGAGCAAATGCTGAGCTAAGACTAGCTCAGGATATAGACCTAACTATGTTTGAAAGTTGCCTGTTCAGTTCCTGCTGTGATCAGGATTAGGATAGGCAGGAAAACTATTTTGTTTGTCAGCCTGTTTTTTGGCCTGACATACACTCAGAAATATGCAATACATTATAGAATGCTACACACACACACACACACACACACACACACACACACACAGTTTCCCCAAATAATATTTTTCTTACCATATGCAATTAACTCTATTCTGTTTTGTTTTATCTCTTCTATCACTTTCTATTATTTCATGAAAATAACAAAAACCTTTCATTATCCAATAATTTATTTTATTACCCAGTAATGGGCAGAGACCGGCAGTTTGAAAACATTCACTTAGAATCTGTGCTTGGTTCCCTCCCTTGTGCACCCCTCCCCCCTCTCCCCCTCCTCCCCAGCACACATTGCACATGATTTTAATTCAGATGGTTCCTAAAGGCTACGCTTGGAAAACATTGTCAGGAGATAAAATAATTTATTTCAAGTGGCCTGAGCCTCTTCCACCGATGCACATGTCGGTGACTTGACATTTGATGGAATGATGAAGTTGTTTTTCATATTTCTCCTCTTACTAGATTAATGGTCAATTTCCAGAACTTTCCATGTGACTGGTCTCAGACTCTGGCAGCTTAACTTGGAACAAGGTCTCCGAGTTCCAAAGAAAGCACAGGCTGTGAGAATACGAGGATCAGTAGAGAGAGAGTGACAGGGGAGGCTGAGCAGCATACCTGGCATTCTGAGTCCTTCCAAAGCAGCATGTGTGGGAGCACCTGCCCCCATAAGCAGTCATGGCGCCCACCTGCTCCCTCACAGGCATTTTTGTTTTTATCCTCAGGAAGTTCCAGAAAACTTCACCAAAAAAAAAAAACCCACCAAAACTTTAAAATCCAGGGTCACAAGTATTGTAGAAAGCAAATTTTACCTTGGGAAATAAAGACAAATAGAAAAAAAAAAAAGAAAAGAAAAAAGCAATACCAGGCATTTCCAGTCAGACGTACTAAAAAGAGGATTTGAACAAAACAGTCATCTTTTAAAGAACTACAGTTGTGAAACCTACCTAAGGAAGAAAATGTGGTTTTTAAGACCTTGCCGGCTGGAAGTCTGGCTTGGCCTCCCAGACCTGGATTTTACCATACAATAAAGTCATTTTATGCCTCTCTGGCTCCGTGTCTTATCTGTGAATGAGACACAAAGAGCTTTTGCTCCTTAAGTGATGATACACATGAAATTATTAGGCAAAGCTGTGCTTTTCAAAACAAAATGTTCTTGTGACCCTTTTGTGCAAATGAAAGAAGTTACTGCCAGCTAATTAGTACCTTTATTCGGAGGGAGAGAGGGAGGGAGGAAGGGAGGGAGGGAGAGAGAGAAAGAGAGAGGAGAGAGAATATGTTTGGCATGTCACTAAAAATGACAATAAATATCAGCACCTTAATAAAAACGAATAAATAGGATTTCCCATAAGCTCCAGAGTGCTTTAATAAAGAATCCAGCTCTCTGCAGATTGAAGTTATTTATTCTCAGGCAATTCACCTAGAAGACATTTTTCTCCAATTAGTAAAGGTCTGGCAAAGAAGAATCTTGAATGACATATTCAACAAGAGATATCTTGGAAGGTCCTCTTTGTTCCTCTCTGGGATCCAACAAGGGGACAAAGTTAGAAACTAGGAAACATTTGGCTGGCTCCTCATCAGAAAAAGAGAGATTTAATCCCATCCAGCATTACATACCGCTTTGCTCAAAATACAGCAGCTGCTTAGGATCTGATCTGAGTTCATTCCCGATTCAGCAGATCCATTTTTGTGTGTGTGTGTGTCTTCTTCAGCTGAACCTGACTTGTCAGGCGGGGAACATATGTGTGTGCCATTCCAGAAAGAATGCACATTTATTTTCCTCCCATTTACTGTTTGAACATGATCACACTCACCAGATGGGTCAGAAAAACACTGACAGCATGGTATAAATCTTCAGGAGGTTTATCAATCTGATTGAATTGAGAAGATAAAGTGGATTTTGCCAGAAATCCAATAAAATCTCTCCACCTCAAAGAATGGGAGTTTGTGCCAATTTTCTCCTTTATTACCATCTCTGCCCTTTTTCTTTCTATTGTCTTTTCTGCCTCCCTTCATATTATAAGACTCATTTTATTCTCTATAGGTGGTGGGTGAGCCTCAGTTCTTGGAACCTAATTAGTCAAAGAAATTGGAGGCTATATGGTGGCAAAAGAAACAGCAGCAGGCTTAGCACCCAACAGGCTGGAGTTGGAACGCAGGCTCTTCCTTTGCCCCATTGCCTGGTTCTTGAGCCTCAGTTTCGTCATATAGAAGATTCCAGTGGTTGTGAGAGTTCAATTATGGACATGAAGTCCTTGGTGTGATATCTGGTTCAATAAAGAGTGCCTGTTATTCCCTTGGACACCCAAGATTAGATCTGTTAGCTGGAAGTTCATTCTCTTTAAAGGAAGCAGGAATGGGTTACCAAGAGAAGAGAAACATTCTTCACCAAGGCTTTAATGGCTCCATAGAATTTAACCTGTGTTTTCTGACTGTACTGTGACCCTGACTGTAGGAATAGCATATCCACCTCACTGATTTTTCTTTAAGCATTGAAATGTTAAATCTGCTATCGCGTACTAATCAGAAAGTTGCAAGTCATAGCTCTAAGTGCAGTGTCAGTACGCGAAATAAAACCCCTGTACTCTGTTTCACTCCAACGGGATGCTTCAGATGTCTGCCTGCATTTAAACAAATAAACAGGTCCACCAGATAGGTTCTGTGGGAACTTACCAGGTTTCTGGTGATCTTACTCCCACAGTAACTCTAGCAGAGAGAGATTTGTGGAATCACCTGTTAAAGACATTTGAGGTTGAAATGCCTTCATTTTGTCCACTGAACTTAATAGCTGCTGAGATAAAATATTTAAACTGGGTCACTGTTCTTTATGGTTATTTTTTTTAATGAAGAAAGTAGACACCATCCTTAAAATGACATAAGAAAATAGAGGGAGATTTTAAAATTCACTAACAAATAGGGTTGTCTTTATGATTGCATTTTAAGAAGTATTATTTAAGGAAGAAAAACTCATGGAAAAGGGAAAGTTTTCATCAAGCCACGTGAAGAAGCCAGCCATGCAAAGACTGGACAAATGTAAAAAAAGAACATTCCAGGCAGAGTAATTGTGGGGTGCAGGTATGCTGAAGTAGGAATGGATTAGTGGTTGAGAAACAGAAAGAAGTACGGCTGGGATGTAATGGATAAAAGGGGAGAGGCATGGGGTGTGGGTTAAGGACCAGAACCTATGAACAGGCAGGGCCAGGCAGGCAAGGTCTTGAAGTGGGACAAGGCACCACTGGATGTCTTTAGGCAGGTATGTGGTGATCACTCCGGCAGAGTGTGGGTTTAGGGAGAGGCAGGTGTGAAAGCAGGGAGACTAGTTAGGAGGCTGTTGCAATAGTACAGGTAAGAGATTTTCATGTCCTATGTTAGGGGGTGGCAGAGATGGAAAGAAGTTAATGGATTCAGGTATATTTAGGAAGTAGCCTTGGAATAGAATGTGCTAATGGGTTGGCTTTGGGAGCAGAAGTAGTGAGGCAAAGAGAGAAATCAAGGATGACTCCTAAGTTTTTGGTGTGTCCTAATAGTGGGTGGTGGGTTCTGTGACAGAGCTGTGGAGGTGGGGCATGCATGGGAAGAAACAGGTTTGGGGATCAAAACCACACGTCCTGGCTCTGTTAGTTTAACCCTAGTGACTAAGGTCCTTCTTTAGAGTTTGATATAAATCAACAGTATAATTAGTGAAAGGACAACTTACTGCAAGAAGTTAGGGTCACCCTCATTAAAGATCTAATTAGAGACACCTAAATTATGGAGCCGACACAGTGTAACTCTGAAGTGTTGTTCTCACCTGCCTGCTCTCATTCATTCCACATCTCTCAGCTTCTCCTTTCCTGTGTCCCACCTCCTGCTGCTCTAGTCTGCGCATGCCTGGTGAAGATGTTCTCTGTTCTCTCTCCCTGCTGTACTGTGTCATCTTAAGCTCCACTACTTCCTGTGTCTCGCTCAGGGCCTGGCACAAAACTGGTAGTTTTTCAAATGAATGTGTGAATGAAGGAAGGCATGCTGGTGCCCTAGACCTCCACTCTGGTCAATCTCCTTCCAGACTGTAAAGGGTGGGGCAGATCTAATTTAAGCTGTCCATCGGTATCAGTTTTTTTGTTTTTTTTTTTCTGATTTGGGCTTCTCTTCTGTTCATGGCACAGAGTTCCTAACTTAGACTCTTGTTTTGGTAAATGGCTTTTAATCCCCTTGCGCCTAAACTCCTGCCTGGTTAACCTAGCTGTACTTCCAGGTCTCCTGGGACAGGACCCCACCAGGCTCTTGTCAGCTCCCCTTCCTGCCTGCGTTCCATCTTCTTCATGCTCCTTTGAGCCCAGCCTGTGATGAAGCTTTATTCGTTCCTATTGGACAGTCACTTTGGCCATTTTCCTGAGTGTCTAAATATTGCCTGCTCCCACGTCCCTGTTTCCAAGTTCTCCTGGAACTGTTGCCATCAGAAAGGCCATCATCCTTTCCTGGATCTGCCCAGTGACAGCTGTTTGCTGGTGTTTCTCTCTGCTGCTTATCACTGTTTGGTTTGGTCAGGACCTCCCCTCTCTTAACCCATATGCCACCACTAGCCCTAATCACCACCCCAATTCACGTGTCACCTTAGGGAACATAACCAGTTGAATTTACAGGCACCTTCAACTATCCAAGCCTATAGCTATTGTTCACCACTCTTGCCAGGTCATTGGAGACATCTTGTATAATCAAACAAAACACATGGGGGAGAAAATAAAACATGCTACTGGTGTAAAGAAAAGCATCAAGCACTGGCCACATGGTTCCAGAAGGATCTGGTTATAAGGTATGTCAGAGAGAGAGAGAAGGAGAGAGAGAGAGAGAGAGACAGAGAGAGAGAGAGAGAGAGAGAGAGAGAGA